>NW_016830961.1:0-4100 GCF_001698545.2 Rhinopithecus bieti | reverse complement strand
TGTGCGTTCACACACCGTTCTCCCCACTTTGTGCCTTCACCCCACTGTGTGCGTTCACCTGGCATTCACCACTCCCTGTGTGCGTTCCCCCAGTCTTCTCTGGGTGCGTTAACCCCACTGTGTGTGGTCACCTGGCATTCTCCCCGCTGTGTGTGTTCACTTGGCGTTCTCCCGTCTGTGCATTCACCCAGTATTCTCTTTGTATGCGTTCCTCAGGCGTTCTCCCCTCTGCGCGTTTACCTGGTGTTCTCCCCACAGTGTGTGTGTTTTTCCGGTGCTCTCTACTTTGTGAGTTCACCCGGCGTTTTCCCCATTGTGAGCGTTCACCCGGCGTTCTCGCCTCTGTTCCTTCACGTTCCTGTGTGTGTTCCTTTACGCTTCTGTGTGCGTTCCCCCGGCGTTTTCCTCACGGCACCCACCACCCCTCGCGCCGTGTGCGTTCACCGGGCGTTCACCACACTGTATGCGTTCAGCTGGCGTTCTCCCCTCTGCTATGCGTTCCTCAGGCCTTCTCCCCTCTGTATTCGTTCCTCAGGCGTTCTCCCCTCTGTTCACCCAGCGTTCTTACCCCTGTGTGGGTTCCCTCAGCATTCTCCCTTCTGCGTGCGCATTCCTCCCGTGTTCTCCCCTCTGCGTGTTCCTATTTCTCTGCTCATTAAGACACCAATCATTGGCCTAGGGCCCACCCATATACAGTATTCCTTTATTTTGCTACATCTGAAAGATCCTATTTCCAAATAAGGTAACATGTACAGGTTCTGCGCGGTCCTGAGTTTGGGTGTGAGAGCACTTTTAATGCCAGTGTTTCTTTCCTGTCTGTGTTTGGGGGTGTCTTGAGTGCTCACACATTTTATCTCCTACCAGTGAGCCTCACATGCCCAAGGCTTTAAAAAGACAGAGGCGTATTGCCCTAATGATGCCTCAACTCGGCTTGGAGGGAAAAAATGGGCAACTGAAGCAGAGGCCATCGTTTTGGAAGTAAGTCAGCGATGAGGGATGCAAAAGGAAGAATAGTGTCGATGTTGTGTTTTCTTATACAGCACATAGGCCTTCAGCAGATACTTCTTAATTTTATTTCTTTTGCAGTTGCAAGATTTAGTAGAGTGAAAACAGAGCTCCCATATAAAAGGAGGGGACCCAAAAAGGGTAGCCGTTGCCTGCTTGAATGCCTGGGTTTATATCCTGATCATTGTCCCTCCTGCTGTGCTCTCAGGCAATAGATGATTGGATATTTCCTTACCTCCTGTTTTTGCCTAATTAGCATTTTAGTGAGCTCTCTTTACTGTCTCATTGGTCGGGTGTGAGTTAAGTTGCAAGTCCCGTGTTTAAAGGTGGAAGTGGTAATCTTCCCAGCTAGGCTTTGGGATTCTTAGTTGGCCTAGGAAATCCAGCTAGTCCTGTCTCAGTCCCCCCCCTCAACAAGAAAACCCAAGTGCTGCTGGGGAGATTGGCTGACTGCCACTCTAACTGCTTCCTGCCAAATTGGGGCGTAGTAGGGGTTGTGCAGTTGAGATTTCCTTGGGAGGGGTGCTTTCGATGTCATTAACATCAGAGCATGGGCTAGCAGGCCGGTCCAGGGGGTCCACAGTAGATATTAGTCAGGAATGCATCTAGGGTTCCATTTAAAGAACTCTTTGTAGTTTTACAGCTTTGATTCTGGAAGAGACACACTTAAAAAAGAGGTTAAAGATACAGGGATTGAAATGTATGGCCTGATGTGCAGGGGATTATTTCTTTGGCACAGTTTATAGACTCTGCTCGATCGTTTTGAAAAAGCCTGGTCCGGTAAATGATTTGGCCATCTGATGGGTATCATCAATGCATAAGTGAAAGGTTTGGTGAAGGGTTTTACGTAATTTCATTGGTTAGCTGCAGGCAAAAGTATTTTTCCTTCGGTGGCTAGCCATCCAGAGGTGAGGAAACTGTCCTTGTGAGGCCCCCTACTCTGTTTCTTCTGAGTATTCGGGCTTGGTTTCCTGGATGGGATTACCCCATACTAGGAGTCCTTCTATAAGTGTTTCTAATGGAGGGTCCTGCCTTGTGGCTCTTTTGGCTTTTAATATCTGCTTGGTGGTTCCCTTCTATTTCCTTTTCCTTTCTTTTCTGATTCCGTCAGTGTGAGACTGCCGCCTCTAGGTGTCTGTACAGCCAATAATAATCTCCTAATGGCTTCCTGATGTTTTGTAGGCCTTCCCTCGGAAGTTAGGAATTCCCTTTTTCTCCATATTGCTGCAGGGGCATGGAGGACTAGGTAAGCATACTTTGAGGCTGTATATATATTTATCCTTTTTCCTTGTGCCAATTCTAGTGCCTGAGTGAGGGCTATTAATTCTGCCAGCTGAACACTAGTTCCTGGACCTGGAGTGAGGGAATTACTTTCAAGTATTCCATTATCACTGACCACTTCATACCCCGCTTTTCAAAGTCCTTTTTCTACAAAGGAATTTCCATCAGTATACAAGTTGAGGTCAGGATCAGTCAAGGGAACCTCTAAAGGGTCCCCTAGAGCAGCATAGGTTTAAGGAATTACCTGTTGACGGTTATGTTCTATCATTTCTTCATTGGAAGAGATGTGGCTGGGTTAAGAGTTGCACAAGTGTGCAGTTGCAGCAGTGGCTCTTCAAGTAATAGAGCCTGATACTTAAGTAAATGGTTGTCTGACAGCCACAAATCTCCTTTAGCAATGAGTATGCCATTCACATCATGAGATGTCCACACAGTAAGGTCTCTTCCCTGTAGTATTTAACTGTTGAATATACTAAGACTCCTACTGCCGCCACTACCCGTAAACAATGAGGCCAATCTTTTGCCACTACATTAATTTCCTTACTCGGGTATGCCACGGGTTGCAAGCTTGTCCCTCGGACCTGTGTAAGGACTCCCAGAGCTATTCCTGTTTTTTCTGTGACATATAAAGAAAAATCTTGCCCTGTTGGCAAGCTTAACACTGGGGGTTGGGTTAGGGCCTTCTTTAGGGCCTGGAAAGCCGCTTCTGTTCAGGTGTCCATCTTACTAAATGGGTACTGGCTTCCTGAGTTTCCTTAGTGTATGGAATGGTCTGGCTATTTCACCATACCTGGGAATCCACATTTGGCAGAAACCTGTTATGCCAAGGAACCCTCTTTATTTTGATTCCAAATAGCATACGTGTGCATGTGTCTTTATAGCAGCATGATTTGTAATCCTTTGGGTATATACCTAGTAATGGGATGGCTGGGTCAAATGGTATTTCTAGTTCTAGATCCTTGAGTGAATCTCCACACTGTCTTCTACAATGGATGAACTGGTTCACAGTCCCACCAACAGTGTAAAAGTGTTCCTATTTCTCCACATTGTCTCCAGCACCTGTTGTTTCCTGACTTTTTAATGATTGCCATTCTAACTGGTGTGAGATGGTATCTCACTGTGGTTTTGATTTGCATTTCTGCAGCCAGTGATGAGCATTTTTTCATGTGTCTGTTGGCTACATAAATGTCTCTTGAGAAGTGTCTGTTCATATCCTTTGCCCACTTTTTGATGGGGTTGTTTGATTTTTTTCTTGTAAATTTGTTTATGTTCTCTATAGATTCTCGATATTAGCCCTTTGTCAGATGGGTAGATTGTAAACATTTTCTCCCATTCTGTAGGTTGCCTGTTCACTCTGATGGTAGTTTCTTTTGCTGTGCAGAAGCTCTTTAGCTTAATTACATGCCATTTGTCAAGTTTTCCATTTTGGCTTTTGTTGCCATTGCTTTTGGTGTTTTAGTCATGAAGTCCTTGCCTATGCCTATGTCCTGAATGGTATTGCCTAGGTTTTTTTCTAGGGTTTTATGATTTTTATATCTAACATTTAAGTCTTTAATCCATCTTGAATTAATTTTTGTATATAAGGTATAAGGAAGGGATCCAGTTTCAGCTTTCTACATATGGCTAGCCAGTTTTCCCAGCACGGTTTATTAAATAGGGAATCCTTTCCCCATTTCTTGTTTTTGTCAGGTTTGTCAAAGATCAGATGGCTGTAGATGTATGGTATTAATTTTGAGGGATCTGTTCTGTTCAGTTGGTCTATATCTGTTCTGGTACCAGTACCATGCTGTTTTGGTTACTGTAGCCTTATAGTT
>NW_016830960.1:0-409 GCF_001698545.2 Rhinopithecus bieti | reverse complement strand
CCGTCTAGGCCTCAGTTTCTCTTGATGTACAATAGGGATGAGGATCAATGTCCTTACTAACTCATCAAGCTGGTTTAAGGAACAAATTAGAATTGGAGGCATAAAAACATCCAGCCAAAAATAAATGCAAGAAGGAGAGCTACTAGGAAAGAACAAGATATTTAGCTTCCCCGTTAGAAGCCTCTGGAAACATTTATCCATTACAATCCTGGCACTGAGCCGCATGCTGGATGAGAGGATGAACAAGAGGTGCCCCGAATTCTCAGACGCACTGACCCTTGTAGGGAAGGGTCACATATACACCTGGGCCTACAGCTGGGAAGGAAGTGGCCGTGTCCTGGGAGAGGTACCCATAAGGCAGTCTAGGAATTAGAAGAGGGAGCAAGGTCTTCTGATTGCGGGCATCATG
>NW_016830959.1:0-3133 GCF_001698545.2 Rhinopithecus bieti | reverse complement strand
GGGTGTTATAGGAGAATGGAGTAAGAAAGAGACATTAATTACTTTTCTAATAAAAAAAAAGCTTTTCATTTAATTAACACTTTAATATATAGCCCATACCCATAGTTAATAACTGAGGTTCTTGAGTTGACTCATGCTCATACTAATTGCCAAATAGACGCTAGAAAATTTTGCTGACTAGTAAAAGTTTGGAGGTCAAAACACATTTTGAAATTATCTGCAAATTGGCAAGCATTAATGCTCTCCTTTGTGTCAAAGGAAAGACATGCACTTCTCACTCACAAATGAGAGAAACATTTCCATTTGGAGATTCCCCAGAGGGACTTATGTTTATAACTAAACACATGTTTTCAAGGGATACTAAGCTGCAGAGGAAATTCGACCCTCTAGAGCAGTGGCAGAGATAATCTGAAACAGCAGATAATCCAAACCTCATAATATTTTGTTTCTAAACGCACAATATTATTTTAGAAGCAGTCTATTTATGTTCTTAATTATGTTTTCTGAGGATAATAAACATATTAAAGTGAATTTGTAGTCTCTGAGTACCCACCAACAGAAGGTGGTGGAACACATGGGCCAGAAATATGCTTTGTGGTAGAGGAGATTCTGATAACCTATAACTAGGTCAGGAGGTGGTGACTGTAGATTTTATTTCACTTCCCACTGCTATTTAGACATTCTGCCTTTGCCTTCATATGACCTCCCCTCCAAAATCTTTCTGAGAGCATTCCATCTAATTTTCCTTCCAAGCCAAAGTTTAAAATAACAATACTCATCTGTAAGAAGAGAAGAAATCATTAGCATCCTCTCTATTTATAAAGTAAAAGATTAGGGTATTTTCAATTAATATGTTCCACATGGACAACTCCATTATTCCTGCCTAGTGAATGGTGAGTGTCCTGTACTCCAATTCATTCAGGTATACAGTTGAACAAGTAGGGTAGGAGCCTCAGGTAGACAGTGTGGAAAGCTGTAGATCACTGGTAAGGAGGCATTGCCTTTTAAAATGTGTTGTTGTTGCTGCTGTTGTTTGTGTGTGTTGTGAAAGGTAACAGAATGAAATTTCCCTTGTCCTGACCACTGCCTCCCTAAAGTTATGCTGGGCAATTCTAGACGTGTTACCTTGTTTCCTCCTCACAAAAGACTCAGTGAAAGGGGTGAGGGTGGAGAACAGCTGCATGGGCAGAGCAAGAAATGGTGACGGCCCCCCGATTTCTAGCTTGGCCGACGTGGGCCGACACGGTAGATGTGATGCCTTTAACAGAGAAGGAACACAGCAAGAGCTGCAGATTCAGGCGAAAGTTAGGAAGAGTTAGTGAGTTCAATTTTCCACAGGATAATTGGTGGGTCAGTAGGTCTTGACAGGTCACGTGGTGCATGATGGGTCATAACCTTTTAGCCAGTGAAAGAAACAAGCCATCCTTTCTATCCCTCTGCAAATCTTAATTCCCACCATATGTTTTACTGCCCATGGCACATTACAGATCATTGGTCTATTTCTTAAATGACAGAAAACCGTATTTCTATTGTTCTTGTCTTTATACATTTAGCACATATATCTGCAATAGAAAAGTTTTATTTTTTAAAGTGCAAGTAACATGGAAGCATATTTTATTTTTTCTAATAGCTGTATTCCCTTAAAGTGGCATATATTTCTATGAATTTCCAGCTCACTTGAGGAAAGTGCTTCTTTAAAGACACAAATATCCAGTAAAGCATTAAAAAAAGTTCATCCTCACTCACAGTTAACATGTAGGTTCAAACAGTATTATTCACCTTCCCATTCTGGCAAGGTTGTGGGGAAACTGAAGGGCACTTTCCAAACGGTGATGCGGGCAGTGCAAATCCCTGCAACCTCTTTGAGGCCAGTGTCCATGCGCTTAACCACTCTATATTGCCCTGCTATCCTGGCTTTGTGACTTTCTCAAAGTCTTTCTAAAGTCACTTCTCAAATGACTTTCTACAAATATATACCCACAAATACAGTAAACATTGTTTAAGAATGTCCATTGCACTTCATGTCTAAAACACCAAAAGCAACGGCAACAAAAGCCAAAATTGACAAATGGGATCTAATTAAACTAAAGAGCTTCTGCACAGCAAAAGAAACTACCATCAGAGTGAACAGGCAACCTAGAGAAGGGGAGAAAAATTTTGCAATCTACCCATCTGACAAAGGGCTAATATCCAGAATCTATAAAGAACTCAAACAAATTTACAAGAAAAAAACAACCCCATCAAAAAGTGGGCAAAGGATATGAACAGACACTTCTCAAAAGAAGACATCCATGCAGCCAACAGACACATGAAAAAATGCTCATCATCACTGAGATGAGCAAAATAGCAAAGACTTGGAACCAACCCAAATGTCCATCAATGATAGACTAGATTAAGAAAATGTGGCACATATACACCATGGAATACTATGCAGTCATATAAAAGGATTAGTTCATGTCCTTTGCAGGGACATGGATGAAGCTGGAAACCATCATTCTCAGCAAACTATCACAAGGACAGAAAACCAAACACCACATGTTCCCACTCATAGGTGGGAACTGAACAGTGAGATCCCTTGGACACAGGGTGGGGAACATCACACACCAGGGCCTGTCAGGGGGTGGGAAATGAGGGAGGGATAGCATTAGGAGAAATACCTAATGTAAATGATGAGTTGATGGGTGCAGCAAATCAACATGGCACATGTATACCTATGTATCAAACCTGCACCTTGTGCACATGTACCCTAGAATTTAAAGTATATATATAAAAAGAATGTCCATTGCAATATTGAAATAGCAAACCGAGGGAAACAGATTAAGTATTCATGAATGAGTGACTAGTTAAATAAATTAAGGTACATCAGGCATTGGAATATCATGCAGAATAAAGGTGATCTATATGTATTGGGCCCTATGTGTAGTGTGATCCCATTGGAGTCTAAACAAAAACAAAAATAAAAAAGTTCTTTCTCTCGCTACTTATATATTGTAGAAAATCGGGGGATATTCATGTTGGTGACTTCTAGGGGTAAGATTAGAGTGAGAAAACGGTACAGGAAGACTTTCTTCTTTTCTTTCTCCTCAATTGCTTAACTTAAAAAAAAACCTATGTATCTAAAACAATAGAAAAA
>NW_016830958.1:0-1149 GCF_001698545.2 Rhinopithecus bieti | reverse complement strand
TTCCCATTTCCATTCAACTCGATATGCCACTCCATTCCACTCCGTTCCATTCCTTTTCGTTCCATAATCTATTCCATTCCATTCTATTCCATTCCATATTCCATTCCATTGCTTTCCATTCCATTCCATTCCATATTCCATTCCATTGCTTTGCATTCCATTCCATTCCATATTCCATTCCAATCCATATTGCATTCCATTCCATTCCGTTCCATATTCCATTCGATTCCTTTCCATTCCATAACATTGCATTCCATATTCCATTCCATTCCACATTCTTTTCCATTCCATTCCATCATACATTTTATTCCATTCCATTCCGTTCCATTCCATTCCATTCCATTCCATTCCATTCCATTCCATATCCATTCCATTCCATTCCATATACCATTCCATTCCATTTCATTCCATTCCATTTTCCATTCCATTCCATTCCTTTCCATTCCATATTCCATTCCATTCCATATTCCTTTTTATTCTATTCCGTTCCTTTCGTTCCATTCCATTCCATTTCATAATTCGTTCCATTTTGTTTCATTGTATTCCATTCCACTCCAAATTCCATTCCATTCCATATTCCATCCAATTCCATTCTATTCCATTCCATTCCTTTCCATTCCAATCCATTCCATTCCATTCCGTATTCCGTTCCATTGCATTCTTTTTCATTCCATTCCATAATCCATTCCACTGCATTCCATTCTTTTGCATTCCATATTCCAATCCATTCCATTACAATTGGTTGTATTTTGCATTCCATTCCATATTCCATTCCATTCTATTGCATACCATATTTCATTCCATTCCATTCTATTCCATTTCTTTCCATATTCCGTTCCATTCCGATCCATTCCATTCAATTCCATATTCCATTCCATTCCATATTTCATTCCATTTCATTCCATTCCAATCCATTCCATTCCATACCATATTCCATTCCGTTACATTCCATTCCTTATTCCATTCCATTCCATTCCATTCCATTCCATTCCATTCCATTCCATTCCATTCCATTCCATTCCATTCCATTGCATTCCATATTACTTTCCATTGCATTCCATATTCCATCCATTACATATTCCATTCCATTCCATTCCATATACCACTGCATTCCATTCCATTCCATATTAGTTTCCATTCCATTCCATA
>NW_016830957.1:0-820 GCF_001698545.2 Rhinopithecus bieti | reverse complement strand
CGCACCATCACACCCAGCTAATTTTTGTAGAGATGGGGGTTTCATCATACTGGTCAGGCTGATCTCGAACTCCTGACCTCAAGTGATCTGGCAGCCTCAGCTTCCCAAAGTGCTGGGATTACAGGCGTGAGTCACTGCGCCCAGCCTACAAAGTTATAGTTAATATTAAAAGTGGATATAAGATGGTGCTTGATGGATGAACAATAAAATTGAAATTTGTAAGGTAGATCATTAATGTCAGCTAGTTTATGTTTGTGTTTCTGATAATATTAAGATGATAAGGTAATAGTACTTTAAAACATGAATCAGTACTGAATTCAAGCCAGACCTAGATGATAGTGAAGAGGGACGAAAGTCTCAAAAATTACCCAGTAAGGAAAAGATAACCTTTCTATGAGACTTCCTAAATGGCACTTGTGTATAGTGGCCTCATCTTCTAAAGCAAAGGTAAGGTATTAGTTCTTACAAATATTAATTTACTAATATGTGTAATGGGTACCAGATGTTTAAAATAAAGTCTCCAATACAATTATGTATATGGAAAGTTTAAGTAGTATCCACATTAATTCAGCATCACTATGATTTTCTTAATGATTTCTCTGCTTGGCCAGTACGTGTCCTTCATTATAGTTGTATTCATGTTTCTTTTTTCATGCCTCATAATAAGATGTTAAACTAGATGATGAGACTAGATTTATTTTGTTGTTGCTATGACAATGAATTAACTTTTTAGTTCCTACAGATAGCATTTAATTGAAAAACAACCATTAGCCCAGTTTTGAAGATGGGAAAGAAAATATTATTTGGATTAAGAAAATTG
>NW_016830956.1:0-822 GCF_001698545.2 Rhinopithecus bieti | reverse complement strand
TGGCCCTCAACGGTCTCAAAAGTCTGAGGCTTAAAGCAGGCTTGGGGTTTCCTTACACCTCCTGGACGTCTAATTTGCCTGGCAAACATGTTTTTCTTGGGTGTAAAGGTGAAGGAGTGGGTGACTCTGGTGAAAGTGTACTAATTACTGCACTTCTGGGTCAATGGCACTTGGTTGAAGACACTATCTGCCCTGGGTGGACATCTCTGGGGTGGTGAGAACCGGTGGCTGGATGTCGTGGGGTTGCCAAGAAGATGCTAGCTTTTTCCTTTTTCCTCAGTAACAACACCCTACTTTGTTTAAGGAAGCAGCACACCCAGCTGAAAATCCAATTCTCTTGCACAGCGGAGCAGCTGGTGACACAGGTCCAGATGCTGGGATGCTGCTGGGGGGTCCTGGAGAGGGAGGTGATGGGAGGCTTTCCCAACCCACAGCAGCCCTAGGCCCTTGTCTGGCCTTCCTGCCTGGGTAGGACGCCTGGAGGGAAAGCAGCTTCGGGGTCCTGAGGGCCAGAAGGCAGAGTCCTGGCATGTGGGGCAGGCCTGAGCCAGGCTCCTCGGAGAATGTCACAGAGCTGCTGCCCATGCAGGGACCACCCACTTCTGAGTCCCTGGCAGATTTTCCTCCATAGCTGAGCGAAATCCTGGTACGGCCAGTGAGGCAGTCAGAGGCACCTTCTGTGAAAGGAGGACAAAGCTGGAGGGAAAGAAGTTTTCCTGAAAGGCACAAGGCACTGATTCTGCATTAGGGATAATTCCTAGGAGTGTGGTTGCTGGTGGGTGGAAAACTGTAGCCAGAGAATAAGTGGGAATGGCCCTTGCT
>NW_016830955.1:0-1158 GCF_001698545.2 Rhinopithecus bieti | reverse complement strand
TTCTTTTTTTTTTTCCTTTCCATTTGCTTGGTAAGTGTTCCTCCATACCTTTATTTTGAGCCTATGTATGTCTTCGCACGTGAGATAGGTCTCCTGAATATAGCACACTGATTGATCTTGACTTTTTATACAATTTTCTAGTCTGTGTCTTTTAATTGGGGCATTTAGCCCATTTATATTTAAGGTTAATATTGTTTTGTGTGAATTTGATCTTATCATTATGATGGTAGTTGGTTATTTTGCCCTTTAGTTGATGCAGTTTCTTCATGGTGTCAATGGTCTTTACAATTTGGTATGTTTTTGCAGCGGCTGATACTGTTTTTTTTTTTTTTTCTTTCCATATTTAGTGCTTCCCCCAGGAGCTCTTGTAAAGCAGGTCTGGTGGTGATAAAATCTCTCCGCATTTGCTTGCCTATAAAGGATTTTATTTCTCCTTTGCTTATGAAGTTTAGTTTGACTGGATATGAAATTTTGGGTTGAAAATTTTCTCTTTTAGAATGTTGAATATTGGCCCCACTCTCTTCTGGCTTGTAGGGTTTCTGCAGAGAGATCCTCTGTTAGTCTATTGGGCTTCCCCTTGTGGGTAACCTGACCTTTCTCTCTGGCTGCCCTTAACATTTTTTCCTTCATTTCAACCTTGGTGAATCTGACAATTATGTGTCTTGGTAAATCTGACGATTATGTGTCTTGGGGTTGCTCTTCTCAGGGAGTATCTTAGCTCTGTTCTCTGTATTTCCTGAATTTGAATGTTGGCCTGTCTTGCTAGGTTGGGGAAGTTCTCCTGGATAATATCCTGAAGAGTGTTTTCCAACTTGGTTCCATTCTCCCTGTCACTTTCAGGTACACCAATCAAACATAGGTTTGGTCTTTTCACGTAGTCCCATATTTCTTGGAGGCTTTGTTTGTTCCTTTTCATTATTTTTTCTCTAATCTTGTCTTCACGCTTTATTTCACTGAGCTAGTCTTCAATCTCTGATATCCTTTCTTCCACTTGATCGATTTGGCTATTGATACTTGTGTATGCTTCACAAAGTTCTTGTGCTGTGTTTTTCGGCTCCATCAGGTCATTTATGTTCTTCTATAAACTAGTTATTATAATTAACAATTCCTGTAACCTTTTTTCAAGGTTTTTAGCTTCCTTGCATTGGGTTACAACAT
>NW_016830954.1:0-613 GCF_001698545.2 Rhinopithecus bieti | reverse complement strand
ACAAGAAAGAAGCTTTCTGAGAAACCGCTTTGGGATGTGTGAATTCAACCCTCTGAGTTACACCTGTATATCGTGGGGCCGTTGCCTAGCCCTGATTGTGTGGAATCTAAGAACGAATATTTCGGATCTCATTGAAGAAAATGGGGCCAAAGGAAATAACCTCCGGCAGAAATGAGAAAGAAGCTTTCTGAGAAACTTCTTTCTGATCTGTGAGTTCATCTCACAGACTTATAACTTAGACTTCAGAAAGCAGTTTGCTAACACTCTTTTCGTGGAATCTGGAAAATGATATTTGGGAGCCCATAGGGGCCCATGGTGAGAAAGGAAATATCCTCACATAATAACTAGAGAGAAGCTTTCTGAGAGATTGCTTTCTGATGTGTGACTTCATCACACAGAGTTCCACCCTTCCCTTCTTGGAACAGTTTGCTAACACTGTTGTCGTGGATTCTGCAAAGGTATATTTGGGAGCTCATTGAGGGCTATGGTGAAAAGGAAATATCCTCACATAAAAGATAAAGAGAAGCATTTCGAGAAACTGCATTGCCATGTGGGAATGCAACTCGAAGAGTTACACGATTCTTTTCTGTGATCAGTTTGTTAACACAGTTTT
>NW_016830953.1:0-761 GCF_001698545.2 Rhinopithecus bieti | reverse complement strand
ACAGGTTAATGCACCGTGTGTCCACCTGTGCAGTGGCTGGTCCCAGTGTGCCCTGGAGGGCAGAAACCCTGGGTCTGCCGCTGGTCCAGGGCATCTGTTTCCCCTTCCTGCAGTTCCTGGGAGGGTCTGTGTGTCCAGGGGAGTCCCATCCCTGCCTTAGGACCACAGGTGAGGGGTCAAGATGGCCCACTTTGGAGCTGGCCCGGATCTTGGTTCTGTGGATCCTTGCTGTGTGGCTCTGGAGCAGTTCTGTCCTCAGGAGAGGGATCCTCACAGCTGCCTCTTGGGGCCATGAGGAGAATTAATAGGATGACCCCCGGGTAGCTGCTCAAAGCCCTGTGCGGGGCCAGCCCTGTGTCTCCACCAGTTCCTTCGCTCTGTGCTCCCCCCTACTGTCACATCGCCAGCCTTTATTTCCTTTTCCTTGAACTCAGGCAGTGAGTGCCCCACTGGCCTTGGCAGCCCCTTCTCTAGTCTGTCCTCAAATCACTTCCTGACGGACAGCCCTGACCAGCCATTGGCGTGACCAAAACCCCACAAAATAGAACCCAACTTTCCTATTAAGCTGTGCAGAGCTGTCCCAGCCCCACTTCCCACAGGCTGGCCTCATTCGCCATGGGATCCGTGGTTCTCACCTGGGGCTGGGGGTGCCCCTGGCATCCGGTGGGGAGTGTCAGGGATGTCCTTCCCAGGCCAGTACAGTCAGGAAGACAGTAGCACCCAGCCTGAGGTCCCTGTGGCTTCCGGTTCCCTGAAGCCAG
>NW_016830952.1:0-1160 GCF_001698545.2 Rhinopithecus bieti | reverse complement strand
CGGGTCGGGGGTGGGGGTGGCGTGAAGGTGGGCGCTGGCAGCGGCGTGACACCTGAGCACCCCTCCCTCCAGGTGGAGCTCCTGGAGCTGCAGGAGATGCTGTTGCGGCTTGGGTTGACGGCAACAAAGGGCACAGCAAATTCCTGGCCGCTGCCCAGAACCCAGCTGATGAGCCCGGTCCAGGAGCCCCACCCCCCAGGAGCTTGGGGCTGCCGACCAGCATGGTGGTGAGTAGAGCCCTCATGCAGGGCGGGCAGGCAGGGGCAGGGGGTTTTGCACTGTGCTCAGATCCCCACCTCCCTCTCTTCAAAGATCTTTGTGAGGTGAGCCTCACCGACAGTGCCGAGACTGGGCAAGGAGAGGCCAGGAAGGGGTCTCCCCAAGACAACCCTACTGCACAGCCCATCGTGCAGGACCACCAGGAGCACCCAGGCTTGGGCAGCAACCGCTCTGGGCCATTCTTTTGCTGGGCTTGGCTGCGGAGAAGGAGATAAACATCACCATCATCAATGAGCTGGTCGACAAACTTTTTAAAAAGAAACAAAGTTATAGGGTTAATCTGCTGCACAATTCATTTACTTCATTGGAATGTTAGAGCTATTCATGTTTATTTGTGTTTCTAATTTATACTTTATTTGTAAAAAGTTAAAAGAGAGTGGGTCTCTGTGGCCTTCACTGAGGTTCACTCTGGCATCCTTTAGCATTTTTCGTTTTTAATTTCATAATTGTAGGTCATTAGCATGCGTATCGAGTTAGCCCTTACGTGGTGGGAGTTCAAACACCCAAAGACCCACTGTTTGCACAAAACTGTTCTCGCTGGTTTGGAATAGGCTGCCATGCTTTTTTAATGTTATTGCAGCGTGTATGTTCCTTACAGAATTCAGATAAAATTTGCTTATGTTCTGCTATTACGTTTGATCCAATCTTAATCACAGTGAGCTCTTCATTAGCTCAATATGCAGTTTGCCCTCAAGTGTGCACTGTTGATTACTTTGTAGTATATGCCACCATGAGTACTGATATTTAGAGTTGTTTAAAGGCCGAGAACTGGAAACAGCCTTTCCCCCATTTTCTGTGTACTGGTGATGGGAGTAATAACATTTTGGGGAGCTTTTTAAATCTCACAGAAGAGGACAGTGGCCTGCTCTGGCAGGTATGTG
>NW_016830951.1:0-4540 GCF_001698545.2 Rhinopithecus bieti | reverse complement strand
TGTGATCCACCCGCCTCGGCATCCCAAAGTGCTGGGATTACAGGCGTGAGCCACCGCGCCTGGCCACTGTTGTCATCTTTATAACTGTGAGTACTCAATGTTTAGCTCCCACTTATAAGTGAAAGCATGCAGTATCTGGTTTTCTGTTTCTGCCTTAATTCACTTAGGATAATGGCCTCCAGCTGCATCCGTGTTGCTGCAAAGGACATGATTTCATTATTTTTTATGCCTGTGTAGTATTCCATGGTACATATGTACCACACTTGCTTTATCCAATCCATTGTTGATGGGCACCAAGGCTGATTTCATATCTTTGCTATTATTCATGCTGCAATGAACATACGAGTGCATGTCATTTTGGTAGAACAATTTATTTTGCCTTGGATAGATACACAGTAATGGGATTGCTGGATCAAATGATAGTTCAATTTTAAGTTCTTTGAGAAATATCCAAACCGTTTCCCACAGTGGCTAAACTAATGTACATTCCCACTAACACTGTATGTGTTCCCTTTTCTCTGCAGCCTCACCAGCATCTGTTGTTCTGTTGTTTTTAGATCTTGTTTTTTTTTTGTTGTTGTTTGTTTTGTTTTGTTTTTTGAGATGGAATCTCTCTCTGTTGCCAGGCCAGAGTGCAGTGTCACGATCTCGGCTCACTGCAACCTCCACCTCCCGGGTTCAAGCGATTCTTGTGCCTCAGCCTCCCGAGTAGCTGGGACTACAGGCGTGTGCCACTGCACCCAGCTAATTTTTTGTATTTTTAGTAGAGATGGGGTTTCATCATGTTGGCCAGGATGGTCTCGATTTCTTGACCTCATGATCTGCCCACCTCAGCCTCTGAAAGTGCTGGGATTACAGGCGTGAGCCACCGCACCTTGCCGGACCTTTTAGTAATAGCCGTTCTGACTGGTGTGAGATGGTATCTCAATGTGAACTCCTTCTCTTTGATGACCCAAACTTGATGTCTAGAAAACTTTCCCTACCCCACTTCCCCAACTATGTTATTGACCCAACTATATACTCTAATATCACCTAACATTTCTTCTACCATAGCCCTTATCACGTTTCATTGCCAATACGTATGATAAGAGGTAACATTATCCAGTGTTTACTGTTTGCCAGGAACTGGGCAAAGTCCTTTGAAAATATTATCCATTTAATCTGCATCACACAGCCTTGAGAGACAGGTACTATGATTTACTCCATTTCTCCAGTGGGGAAATTGAGGTTCAGAACAATGTTTAAAATTTGTTTTAAATTGTACAAGTGGTAGTAATAGGATTCAAACCCAGGTCTTACTCATCCCCAAGCTCTTACTTGCTCTCTCGCTCATTCATGGACTGTTCACAGGACTAGAACTTCCTCAAACACACAGTAAATCCAGGCTGTGGTTAACTCCCTCTGAGAAGTCACCTCCTCTGTCAGCAATCTATCTGGGAGATAATAGAACACAGTAGCATTAGAAGGAATTAAAGACCCCCCTCATTCCTGAAGTTTTCTCCAGCCTTGCTGATAGGCATACCATCCTTTCTTGGTTTTCTACCCACTCCCTCTCATTCTCCTTTGCCAATACCTTAAATGTTGGCATTCCTCAAGATCCTCTTTTATTCTCACTCCACATATTGTGTAGGTCATAGTTATTCTCTTGATCTCAGTTAACATCTGAATGCTGATCCCTTACATATCTGTATCTCTGTTGAAGGCACTCTGAACTCCAGACCTCTCTGTCTGAGAGATTGCTGAATGAATTCTTTCAGCAGGCCTGTGGCTAGGTAAACACACCATGGCTCCCGTCTCTGATATTCTTCATCCCTGCCTATGATGTAAGCTCCAGCAGATCACACATAATCTCCTGTACCTTTTTTTTTTTTTTTTTTTTTTTTGAGACAGAGTCTTACTCTATCACCCAGGCTGGAGCACAATGGCACCGTCTCTGCTCACTGCAACCTCCACCTCCCGGGTTCAAGTGATTCTCCTGCCTCAGCCTCCCAAGTAGCTGGGGTTACAGGTGCACACCACCACACCCGGCTGATTTTTTGTGTCTTTAGTAGAGGTGGGTTTTCACCATGTTGGCCAGGCCCATCTTGAACCCCTGACCTTGTGATCCACCCACCTCAGCCTCCCAAAGTGCTGAGATTACAGCCTAAGCCACCAAGCCTGGCCCCGTACTTTCATCTCCAAACTGCCCTAGCCACTGGTCCACACTCAAACTGCTTCTTTTCTTCCAAACTTCCTCTCTGTCCTATGGTAAGTCAGTGTCCCCACATCTACAACATCTGTGGCTGGATCTCATCACTTCTCAACACTCTGAGGTGGGGGCTTCTCTATCTCCCCATTCCCATATACCTTGGGATTTGGCAGCGGGGTTGAAATCCTCCATATCCTCACCCCTGCTTCTAGACTCTTATTAATCCACCTTCATGCAAGAGCTCCTGCTTATTAGAAGCATATGCTGTGGGGTTCTGGGGCTCTACCACTCCCCCCTCCTTCCTTCCTGTTGTCATCTTCATACTTCTCAGTTATTTCTCCTCACTCATTGACAATTTTTTTTTAAGACAGGGTCGTGCTCTGTCACTCAGGCTGAAGTGCAGTGGCGTTATCTCAGCTCACTGAAACCTCCGCCTCCTGGGTTCAAGCGATTCTCCTGCCTCAGCCTCCCAAAAAGCTGAGATTACAGGTGTGTACCACCACACCTGGCTAATTTTTTTTTTTTGTATTTTTAGTAGAGATGGAGTTTCACCATGTTGGTCAGGCTGGTCTCGAACTCCTGGCCTCAAGTGATCCACCCACCTCAGCCTCCCAAAGTGCTGGGATTACAGGCTGTGAGCCACCACGCCCAGCCTCACTGACAATGTTTAAGCTTGGATTGACCTACTCCTGCACTCCACGTCCTGCTGTCATTTTGGATTATATTGATGTCTACATGGCTGCAGATTTCCAGCCCTTTTACCTTGTCCATCCCAATAATTTTCACATCTGCTTCATTTCAGTTACATATCCCCAAGGCATCCTGTGGTCTTCATGGGAGCTCCTCTTCTACAGAATCGTCAATTCAGACATACTCATCTGAGACAGGCTCCTGGTCTGAGAATATTCTTGCTCACTTCACACCATACCATGAGAACTTGGGGGAGACAATACAGCACCTGTTCCAGAATCAACCACACTGGGGTTCAAATCCTGACTCTACCATCTACTGTGTGCTCTTGGGCAAATCATTTACTTTTCCCTATCTTAAAAATGGAGATGATAGTAGAACCCAACTCTCAGAATTTAGAGAGTTAAATGAGAAAGTGTATGTAGAATTGACTTATTTCATACCAGGCAAGTGACACAGGACACATTAAATTAATATTAGCTAATGCAAGAGGGTGCCTCATGGCACGCCTTCTGGGCTGGAGTGTTCTGTTTTGGAGGAGATTGTTTTTATTATAGGAAGTTCTCAGTTTAGTGACCTCTCTTGATTGTGTAGAGGTAAGGTAGGTAGGTGCTTATTGTTCTGGGGACAGACATCCCAACCCTTCAGATCAATATAGGCTGTTTCTCCAGATGCCTCTTGTCACAGGTAGTGCTGAAGAAAGTTGGATTGGTTTGTATGTCAATCCCAGAGGTTTTGAGGAGGCCAGAGACCAAGAGGTGAAGGTTTTAGCTTAAGATTTAAAGTTAGAGAGACCTTGTAGGGAGAAATGGGTTGGAAACCCACTTCTAAAGAAAACCTGGGCTGGGTGCAGTAGCTCACGTCTGTAATCCCAGCACTTTGGGAGGCTGAGGCGAGTGGATCACCTGAGGTCAGGAGTTTGAGACCGGCCTGGCCAACATGGTGAAACCCCATCTCTGCTAAAAAAATATTTAAAAATTACCTGGGTGTGGTGGTGGGTGCCTGTAATCCCAGCTACTTGGGTGGCTGAGGCAGGAGAATCACTAGAGCCCAGGAGGTGGAGGTTGCAGTGAGCTGAGATCGCGCCATTGCACTCCAGCCTGGGCGACAAGAACTCTCTCTCAAAAGAAGAAGGAGAAGGAGAAGGAGAGAAAGAAAGAGAGAAAGAAAGAGAGAAAGGAAGGAAGGAAGGAAGGAAGGAAGGAAGGAAGGAAGGAAGGAAGGAAGGAAGGAAGGAAAACCTGGTGTCAGGCAAGGGGCAAGGTTGCCACTCAAATTATCTTGAAGCTAGAAGGAGATAAGACCGAGTAGCCTGGCCCCTGCACCATGTCAACTGAACAACTATGGTACATGAAAGTGTATGAGGGTTCTAGGTCCTTCAAGTGGCTTGTATTTAGGGTGACCATGGCCCTTATTTTGCCTGAGATAGTCCGGAATATGCCTATTGTCTTGGCCTCCTTTAGGATTTCACATTTGTCCTGAACAAAAGTGTTGTGCTCTAGATGATAAATTATATGGTCACCCTCACGGGGTCTTGTCCTTGCCAGACCCTGGGAAAGTAACTGTGTGAAGCTTTACCAATCTGATACACAGCAGAGGCACACAGGGCTCAAATCTTGCCCTGGGAAAAGCATAACAAGAGCACAGGATTTAACACCCTTT
>NW_016830950.1:0-4456 GCF_001698545.2 Rhinopithecus bieti | reverse complement strand
ACATAATAGAATACTATGCTTTTTTTTTTTTTTTTTTGAGACAGAGTCTTACTCTGTCACCCAGGCTGGAGTTAAGTGGTGCAATCTTGGCTCACTGCAACCTCCACTTCCTGGGTTCGAGTGATTCTCCTGCCTCAGCCTCCCGAGTAGCTGGGATTACAGGTGCCCGCCACCATGCCCAGCTAATTTTTGTATTTTTAGTAGAGATAGGGTTTTGCCATGTTGGCCAGGCTGGTCTCGAACTCCTGACCTCAGGTGATCCACCCGCCTTGGCCTCCCAGAGTGCTGGGATAATACAGGCGTGAGCCACCACACCCAGCCCAATTATTATGATTTAAATAAAAATGATCTTCTTGCCAGGCACGGTGGCTCACGCCTGTAATCCCAGCACTCTGGGAGGCCGAGGCGGGTGGATCACTTGAGGTCAGGAGCTTGAGAACAGCCTGACCAACATGGTGAAACCCTATCTCTACTAAAAATACAAAAATTAGCCAGGCGTGGTGGTGCGCACCTGTAGTCCCAGCTACTTGGGAGGCTGAGGCAGGAGAATCGCTTGAACCCAGGCAGTGGAGGTTGCAGTGAGCTGAGATCACGCCTCTGCACTCCAGCCTGGGTGACACAGTGAGACTCCATCTCAATAACAGTAATAACAATAAAGGTCTTCCCCAAGACATAAGTTTACCTATGTAATAAACCTGCACATGTACCTCTAAACTTAATAAAAGTTAAAAAATAAAAATAAAAAATAAAAAATATACACAATGGAGTGCTATTCAGCTATAAAAAAGAATGAGATCCAGTCATCTGCAACAACACTGATGGAACTATAGATCATTATGTTAAGTGAAATAAGCCACGCACAGAAAGACCAATATTATATGTTCTCACTCATTTGTGGGATGTAAACAGCAAAACAATGGAACTCATGGACATAGAGAGTAGAAGGATGGCTACCAGAGGCCAGGGAGGATAGTGGAGGGATAAATGGGAGGTGAGGTTAATTAATGGGTACAAAAAAATAGAAACAGTAAGACCTACTATTTGATAGCACGACAGGGTGACTATAGACAATAACTTAATTGTACATTTTAAAATCATGTAAAGAGTGTAATTAGATTGTAACTCAAAGGATAAATGCTTGACGGGATGGATACCCCATTCTCCATGATGTGCTTATTTCCCATTGCATGCCTATATCAAAACATCCCATGTACCTCATAAATATATACACCTATGTACCCACAAAATTAAAAATTAAAAATTAAAAAAACTGGTTTATTCTTAAAAAAATCAATATACTCAAAGCAAATAGAGGGTGGAATAAATAAAATTCACTGTCCATTTATCACAAGCCCTCTATTGATCACTGATCAACAAACAGATTAGCAACTGTTTTTGTGACACAGGTGAAATGAATATGTTAAATTCCAAGAAACTTACTTGTGAAGAGCTTTTCCTCCCAGGGGTAGTGCTCCCCAACAATTTAGAACTGGGATTCCTTCATATATCTATAGAGTAGTCAAGGATACTACTATTTTAGGTGATAAAATGTGGTTTCCTTGATATTTTCCTCACCTTCTGCAGTATTGTTCTAAATATGCTTTAGTGACAAATTTTTATTTCTTATTTTTAACATAGTTACGGAAAATCAAAGAGTAAGTTTTTTTTTCATATTCTTCATCAAAGAAAACAATAAAAATACGCATATGCACATGACCATGCACAATTCATTAGATACAGCTGGGGCATCTGATAAAAGTAGCCACTAGGCCTGTGTAGCTACTTAATACGTGAAATATGGCTAGTCTGAATTGAGATGTGCTCTAAGACTAAACTACATACCAAATTTAGAAGGTTTTAATACCAAAAAACCCCACTAAAATACCTCATTATAATTTTTGTATTGATGGAATATTGGAGTATTTTGAATATATTGGGTTACATAAAATATACTACTAATTTCATCTTTTCTAGTGCCTTTTAAAATGTGGCTCTTAGAAAATTCTATTTACTTTTTTTTGAGACAGGGTCTTACTCTGTAGCCCAGGCTGGAGTACAGTGGTGCGATCTCGGCTCAGGACAACCTCCACCTCCCAGGTTCAAGTGATTCTTGTGCCTCAGTCTCCCGAGTAGTTGGGATTACAGGCATGTGCCACCACAGCCGGCTAATTTTTGTATTTTTCGTAGAGATGGGGTTTTGACTAGTTGGTCAGGCTGGTCTCAAACTCTTAGCCTCAGGTGATCTGCCCACCTCAGCCTCCCAAGGTGCTAGTATTACATGTGTGAGCCATGGCGCCCAGCCTAGAACACTCTAAATTACATACACGGTCCACATTATATTTCTACAGGACAGAGTTGAGGGAAGTAAACAATATTTACTGTGTGTTTGCTAAGTATATTGGTAAGAGCATCAGCTTTGGAAACAGACATGGGTTTATATCCTGGCTACATGTTCATAAGAAGAGGAGTCAACTACCCATCCCAACTCTCAATATTCTCATTTATATAATGAGAATACTACCACTTATGTTGCACAGTTAAGAATGAAACACAAAGTACTTTACACTAAAAAACACTACTGCTTGATTAAATTCCTTAGAAGTTAATGATTCTTAATTTCCTTCCATGAATATTTTTTCTAATAAATATACATGTAGATCTCAAAATTGCAAGAGTCTTACATTCATGCACGTCAACATCCTTTTCAATAAAGCAATGTCCACTACGACAAGTCTAAGAGATGCTTATCTATACTCCGCTTAAATATTTATAATGGAAAGAAATGTACTAGTTTATATGGTCAGTAATTCCATTCTGGGATAGCTTGAATTACTAGTAAGTTCTGGCCTATGGTCAATGACATAAAAACCACAGCACGTACTAAGAAAATTACTATGTGCCAAATCCTATGTATGCTAAACACTTTATATATATTACGTCATTCAACTAACACAACTCTTCTATGAGATGGAAATATTATAATCCCCAATTTATAAAGAAACTGAAGCCCGAAGAGATTAAGCTACCTGACCAAGTAGTAAGAAGCCTAACTTGAAATTTGCACTTACTGTGTATTTGATTCTAAAACCCAAGCTTGTAAACACTAAGGCATACTGCCTTCATGAAAGCCTCTGGAGACTAAAAAAAAAAAAAGAAAAAAAAGAAAAGAAAACGTATTTTCTTTTTTTTTTTTGGAGGCGGAGTCTCGGTCTGTTGCCCAGGATGGAGTTCATGTCATTCTCCTGCCTCAGCCTCCGGAGTAGCTGGGAATACAGGCGCCAGTGAGCTCTTCAGCTATTGAAATCTTTCTGGATTGAATGTTCTCATTTCAGTTTCTCCAATTACCCTTTGTATGATTTTTTTCTTAAAACTTGACTATCCTAGTCAACTTGACACATCCTGATTTTTCTTTTAAAAACTGAACGTAATATTCATGAGGTATACTCCTGGAGTATATCCTGGGACCAAATGATAGTAACTTCTACAAAAAGTAAATTTAAGTCTTACAATCCTGTGAACTTTTTCCACATTGAAATTCATATTTGTACATAGTAACCCAAAATGGTTCAGTACAATACAAATCATTTGTAATTAGCCTAATTATTTTAGTTAAAGTAGAGTAAAAACTCCAAAGTTGGCTGGATGACAAAAAAGATATGGGTAACACCAGGCTTTCCCTATATCCACAATCTAGGACCATGGCAGAATTAATTCCAAGCGTCAGAAGAGCCATTAGATGACTTGGAGCAAGCAAGACGGATGGAACCTAGAAAATAACGAAATCAAAACAACAAAATCAGAATGAGTGTCATTATTTGAAGGTATTTGCCTTATATTCAAATATATTTGAAAAAATTCACAGGAACATTATATTAACTTATATGTTGATACCTACTCCACCATCTTATGAGAGTAATTAAGAACTAGTTTGTTGATTTATATAAATTCACTCAATAACCAAAATACACTGTAATAAAAACAGCTCAACTGTTTCATTCCAAAATGACAATTAAGAGGCATTTTTCTTTATTCTTGTCCTCTTTTGGAAGGGAAAATTGAATGGGATAAAAGAAGAGGTCTAGAGGTCGGGCACAGAGGCTCATGCCTGTAATTTCAGCACTTTGGGAGGCTGAGGCGGGTGGATCACCTGAGGTCAGGAGTTCGAAACCAGCCTGACCAATATGGTGAAATCTTGTCTCTACTAAAACTACAAAAATGAGCTGGGTGTCATGGCATCTGCCTGTAATCTCAGCTACTAGGGAGACTGAGGCAGGAGAATTGCTTGAACCCAGGAGGCGGAGGTTGCAGTGAGCCGAGATCATACCATTGCATTTCAGCCTGGGCAATAAAGCAAGACTCTGTCTTAAAAAAAAAAAAAAAAAAAAAAAGAGAGAGAGAGAGAGAAAGAAGAGTTCTAGAAACATAAATTTAGAGGAAGATGCTAAATTAAAAAAAT
>NW_016830949.1:0-2703 GCF_001698545.2 Rhinopithecus bieti | reverse complement strand
GCCAGGATGGTCTCGATCTCCTGACCTCGTGATCCGCCCGTCTCGGCCTCCCAAAGTGAAAGAAGAAATTTTCAATAATCTGCTGATTAGTATTAATTTTTTAGTGCATATCACTTCATTATTATAGGTATATGTGTGTATTTATAAATGTACACAATTTTGAACAAGATTGAGATTTTACTGTAAATATTGTTGTGTATGCTGCTTTCTAACATTTCTCCAAGTCTTAAACATTGTCCCACTGCACCATTTATGCATGGCTGCGTAGTATTCCATGGTTGGAATGTACCATCATTTGACCAATCTCTGGGATTGACACAATCCGTTCCTTGGAGAGGGCGTTGATTGTGAACTCTGCTCAGATGTGTTTACAACACAGACAGCTGGTGGGCAAAACCAATTAACCTCTCCCTCCTCCTGGGCTAGGAGGGCAGACCAGCGAGGAGGGTAATGAGAGCCCGGCCTTAGGGCACTGGGGGATCTGAATGCAGCCACAAAGCAGTGAGAATGCAGATAAAGGGACAAAGAAGGAGGTGCCACAAGCTCTGTGAGTGCCCAGAGGTGGGTTTTGGGGGAGCGGGAGTCATAGATTCTGAGTCTGTGTGTGAGAGAATGCACTTTGATAGGAATAGAGATAAGGAAGCCAATGTTCGGATTCCATTTTGCTTTAGAAAAAACACCCCACAAAACCAAAACCTGTCTTCATATGCACACAAAATATGCGGAAGACTATAAACCAAAATGTTAATGTGATTTCTGAGTGGTGATATTATGAGAGATTCTCATTTTCTTCTTATGACTTTTCTGTATTTTTTGAATTTTCTATAATGAACATCTACTACTTTTGTAATAACATGGAAGAGAAGACTAGGGAAGTCACGGGGAGTAGTTGTTCTGGGTGAAAGGTGCTCGATGATTCCGTTTAGTTGTGCTTTGGTGACGAGGCCCCATGACATTTAGGAGAAGACGGTCAGAATTCAAGGGGTGAATCTATGAATCTTTCTCTTGAAAATGCCCCTGGCCAGAGTGAGCATTCTGCCCGTGGGTTGATGACCCTGGGCTCCTTGGCAGTTGATCGAAGGACCCTTGCTGGGTGAGAGAGGGTGCTGGCAGGGATGGGCGCTGTGGCCTGGCCTCCGCAAGCCTGCTGTGTGTGTGTGTGTGTGTGTGTGTGTGTGTGTGTGTGTGTATCTGTATGTGTGCACATTTGTGTGTTCCCAGCCTAGTCAATGCATGAAGTGACTGTGAAGGCTGAGCCCTGATGTGGGCTCCATAGGTCTTCGTGAGGGGCTTTGGCAGGCAGCAGGCATCCAAGCCCAGAATCCCCTCCCAGCTGAGGCTGATTAGAAGGGAGTCAGAACTATTAACCTCTCCTCCTTCTCCTTGGCTTTTGCTCATTGCAATGCCCTGCGGAAGGAACCTTGAAAGACAGCGCTCAAATGAGTTTCAGTGACAGCTATCTAATCTGACGCTGAAGGGGCTGTGCTGGTTTTTTATTAAACTTCATTACTTTCAATTACAAAAGAGTGGGTTTAGTGGGTGTATGCCTTAAACCTAATTGAACTGTTTCTCCTATTCTTCTCCCTAGTGTGAAACATTCTCACCTTTGGGGAGAAAAAATTTCTTCATTTTAAGGAAACATGTTTATCCTTGAAGGGCATTAAGAATTGAAGAAAACCTGATGGGCCTGGTGTGGAAGTGAGGGAAGCAGCGGCTGCAGCACAGAGAGTCAGCAATCCTGGAGGCCCTTGAAATCCAGCACCAGCGGGGAGGGTCTGTAGTGCCAGCTCCAAGGATTCCTGGATCCTTGATGGAATTCCATAGGCTGGTTTCTCTGCCTGGACTTAGAAGCTGCTTCATAGTGAAAGCTTTACAAAGCTGATGGAGGGCCATCAGCTGAGGCTGGAATGACAATGGATTAGTTCCCAGCTAGCAGATCTCTTTCTCTCTTCTCTTCCATTCTTTCAACAAGATTTCTGGTCTGGAAAAAAGTGATGATGGCTGGAAATGATGCTTGAAGGGTGCTGAGCTAAGTAGGCTGAACTTCCATGGGGCCTCCCAGGGGTTTCATCATGAGTGTGTGGTGGAGGGACTGGGGCATGTCAGGCGGGGTGCCAGGAAGCTCAGTGTTGTACTCGCAGTCACCAGTTTGTTTTGTAATGTTTTTTCCTAAAGCATTTCTGCAGGAAGTCTGATTTTAGAAGGCATGCATTCCAGTGAATGGCAAGAAATGGGCTGGGGATGAGGAAGCAGGGTCCTTGAGGCTGTTGCTGTGTCACGGGGATCTGGGGGGCCACGTTGCCCTTCCTGTGCAGGAGACCACCTTACTTCCTTTACCATTATGTAATGCCTTTCTTTGTCTCTTTTGATCTTTGTTGGTTTAAAGTCTGTTTTATCAGAGACTAGGATTGCAACTCCTGTTTTTTTTTTTGCTTTCCATTTGCTTGGTAGATCTTCCTCCATCCCTTTATTTTGAGCCTATATGTGTCTCTGCATGTGAGATGGGTCTCCTGAATACAGCACACTGATGGGTCTTGACTCTATCCAATTTGCCAGTCTGTGTTTTTTAACTGAGACATTTGGCCCATTTACATTTAAGGTAAATATTGTTATGTGTGAATTTGATCCTGTCATTATGATAGCTGGTTATTTTGCCTGTTGATGCAGTTTCTTCCTAGCATTGGTAGTCTTTACAATTTGGCA
>NW_016830948.1:0-399 GCF_001698545.2 Rhinopithecus bieti | reverse complement strand
AGCTGGCACCTGATTTGCATAGGGAGGGCATGAGGGTATGGGAGGTGGAGTTACTGACCCCCAATGCCTCACTTCTCCCAGCATCCATGTCCTTTGCTGTGTGACTTTGCTGCCTCCCCCAATACACACACACACACTCCTACACACACATACAAACATATCTACTCACATACATACACACACCTACACGTACACACCCCTACACACACATGCCTACACAGACACATATACACACATAAACACACACACCCCTGCACACATATACACACATACACACACACACGTACACACATCCACACATATATGCACACATACACAAGCATACACAGCTATAAACATACATACATGTACACGCATACACACAAACACACTTGCATACACACACACCTATACACATTT
>NW_016830947.1:0-409 GCF_001698545.2 Rhinopithecus bieti | reverse complement strand
TAGGTTCCTTGGAAGGAAAACTTGATACTTTTTTTTCTTTTTGGGATGGAGTTTCACACTCAACGCCCAGGCTGAAGTGCAATGGCACGATCTCGGCTCATTGCAAACTCTCCCTCCTGGGTTCAAGTGATTCTCCTCCCTCAGCCTCCCAAGTAACTGGGGTTACAGGCATCTGCCACCATGCCTGGCTAATTTTCATATTTTCGTTAGAGACGGAGTTTCACCATGTTGGCCAGGCTGGTCTTAAACTCTTGACCTCAGGTGATGCACCCACCTTGGCCACCCAAAGTGCTGGGATTACGGCCATGAGCCACCACACCCAAGAACTTAATACCTTGTTTTAAAAAATCATAATGGGCTGGTTAAATGCTTACGTTAATGTTTATTTTTAAACATGTAATCTGTGACG
>NW_016830946.1:0-250 GCF_001698545.2 Rhinopithecus bieti | reverse complement strand
TAAGGAATTAATGTTTCATGGCTGCAACATCTATTCGGCAGCCCTTGGATCAAAGAGTAATGTCACTTTACTCTTTTTTTTTTTTTTCCGGCAGGGTCTCACTCTGTCATGCAGGCTGGAATGCAGTGGCATGATCATGGCTCAATCCAGCCTTGGACCTCCTGGCCTTATGTTATCTCCCACCTCATCCTCCCAAGTAGCTGGAATTAAAGGCACGAGCCACCATGTCCAGCTGATTTCTGTATTTTAA
>NW_016830945.1:0-1240 GCF_001698545.2 Rhinopithecus bieti | reverse complement strand
TTGCTTTCTCTTCTCCAATATGTAAGTGGAAGAAAAACACACAACTGCAAAGATTCACGCCATTCCAAATTGATGATCGCCAACTTCTGCTGGGCCCTTAATGGCACTCAATAATCCTTTTACTTGTCTTTAACCAGCTTGTTCTCGCTGGCTGTCCTAAGCAGTTAACGCCCTCCTGGAATGTCCTACTCAGATATTCTGTAAAACATGCTTCTCATTTTGAGTAATTTAACATTCTTAGGCACAAAGTACTTTAATGTCTTACCCTTTCTTCTAAATGTCTTACCCTTTCTTCTAACTTTACAAATATATATCCACCTATCAATGCAGCCTCTCCCCAGTCATAGATGATAAATGGTGCCTCCGAATTCCTAACCACCCATTCAAGTAAATCTCACGACATAGGTTTAACCCAATACCTTCATATTTCTTCTGGAGCCCTGTACCGTCACTTATCCCCAATCTTTTCTCTATTTTCAACTTCTCCCTCTTCTCCACTGGCTCCTGTGACTCCCATGTATAAACACAATCACATTTCTCTCATTTTAGAGGCAACAAACAAACAAAAACCAACTTCCCCTGGTTTAGAGTCCCCCTATAGTTCTTTTCTACACTTTTTTTTGGTCAAACATTTTGAAACATATTCTATACTTACTGTCTTCACTTGATTTTTCACTTACTCCCCCATCCACACAATCTGACTTCTACCTCCACACTCCACTGGAACTACTCACAAAGGAAGCCAAAACCTTTGTACTGTCAATTCTTAAAGAAAATTTTGTCCTTATCTTTCTGAACTTTCCTGGGATACTTGGCAACATTATTCCTTCATTCATTTTTGATATCCTATATTCCATTTATTGCCTTGGAACTATTATTCTGGTTCTTTTTATACACCTGGCAATTTCTTTTTAAGGTTTCTTCCGATGGTCCTCCTTCTTGGCCTGAGAATTAAATACTTTGTATTCCCCTGAGTTCTATACTTAGCCTACTGTCTGCTCCTTTCCTTCCTTCCTCTCCGTTCACTCTCAAATATACACGTGTATGAAAGTGTATATGCATATTAGGTTGAACCTCAAATTGCCAATCATTAACCATCTTTGACCTACCAAAAAATGGCAATTTTCTATGGAACAGCTCTTTAACATGGAAGAATAAGAAAAAAAAACCAAAGAATAACCCAATTAGAAGACTGAGAGAGAATCGCAAAAAAAATTCAAACTGAAGTCTCTGAAAGGTT
>NW_016830944.1:0-1344 GCF_001698545.2 Rhinopithecus bieti | reverse complement strand
TGGCGCTATCTCGGCTCACAGCAACTTCCGCCTCCCGGGTTCAAGTGATTCTCCTGCCTCAGCCTCCCGAGTAGCTGGGATTACAGGCATGCACCACCATGCCCGGCTAATTTTGTATTTTCAGTAGAGACGGGATTTCTCCATATTGGTCAGGCTGGTCTCCAACTCTTGACCTCAGGTGATCCGCCTGCCTCGGCCTCCCAAATTGCTGAGATTACAGGCATGAGCCACTGCGCCCAGCTTAGAGTAGGTTCTATATCTAGTGACCGCTGTTCTTGCAGGAGGAGGAAAGGACACATGGATACATATGGAGAAGGCCACGTGAAGGATGGGGCCAGAGATCAGAGCGCTGTAGCTACAACTCAAGGAACACCGAGGACTTTCAGAACCACCAGAAGCTAGGACAAGCAGAGAAGAGTTCTTCCCTAGAGCCTTCAGAGGACACATGGGTCTGCCAGCACCTGGATTCCAGACTTCTGACTTTCAGAACTGTGAGAGGATAAATTACGAAGTTTGTATTAAATTACTGTGGCAGCCTAGGAAACTAATACAGACATTGGTGCCAGGAAGTAGGATGTTTCTGTAACTAATACTTAAAATGTGGAAGGAGCTTTGGAATCAGGGAGAGGCTGGAAGAAGTGTGAGGCACGTGATAGAAAAGCCTAGAATCCATTGAGGAAACAGCTGGTTGAGATGTGAACAGTAATTCCAATGAAAACTCAGAAGGAAGTGAGAAGACCCGTAGAGAAGCTTCTATTCTCTTAGCAGGGGTCTCCAACCCCCAGGCCAAGGACTGGTGCAGGTCCCTGGCCTGTTAGGAACCAGGCCACACAGCAGGAGGTGAGCGGCCAGCAATCTAGCATTACCGTCTGAGCTCCGCCTCTTGTCAAACCAGCAAGGCATTAGATTCTCATAGGAGCACGAACACTACTGGGAAGTGTGCATGCCAGGGATTGAAGCTGTGCAGTCCTTATGAGAATCTAACTAATGCCTGATGATCTAAGGTGGAATAGTTTCATCCTGAAACCAGCCTGTCATCCCCCCAACCCCCCAGCCCCTGTCCCTGGTGCCAAATAGGTTGGGGACTGATGCTCTTAGAGAATACATATATTGTCATGAACAGAATGTTGGTAGAAACATAATGTTGAAGGTGCTTCTGGTGAGGTCTTAGAAAGAAATGAGGAACATGTTCTTTGACATTTGAGTAAAAGAGGTCTTTGTTATAAAGTGGTAGAGAACTTGACTAAATTGTGTTCTGTTGTTATATGGGAAGTAGACATAAATAATAAGCTTAGATATTAAAAGCTTGGATATTTAGTTGAGGAGATTTCTAAGGGCAGTGTC
>NW_016830943.1:0-916 GCF_001698545.2 Rhinopithecus bieti | reverse complement strand
AGGCAGCTCTCTCAACCGAGGGTCGTTCTGGTTGAGAGCTGAACCCCGTAGCCTCAGAGGCTGCCTGGGGGTGTTTGTGTCTTCGCCACTGCTCTATGACTGTCTGTGTGTGTATGTGTTTGTGTGTCTCCCATTTTCTCTTCTCTCTCTCTCACTCTCTGTGAATTTCTTCCCCTCTCTCTGGCGGTTGTGTGTGTGTGTGTGTGTTTGTGTGTGTTTCTGGAGGAAAGTGTCGTGCGCGCCAAAAAGCGATTTCTTGCGTGTCGGCCTGTCTTTGGTGAGCCTCCCTCCGCGTCTGTGCCTGGGTCGTGTGTCCGCTTGTCAACCGTTCTCGCGGCGGTTCCACTTTGGGTTTGTGAAGGCCTCCACCACGTGAGGAGATGCGTGGCTCCCGGAGCAGTTGAAATCTCATCCCCATCCCGTGGGGCCTCTTTTCATTGATGAAGACGAACACACTGCAGCCACGGACAAAAGCCGCACGGGAGCTCATTGTTCTGCAAGAGAGGAGGAGGCCCACATCACAGAAGAGGCTTGTATCTTTTCAGGGCTCTTCTCTGCGAAAAGAAGCCACAGCATGACACAGGCTGAAAGAGGAAGCCGGGAATGGGTGATGGCCACAATCCCAGTCACTGGAACGCTGGCCTCACTGGACAAGCCACCCGTTTGGCAACCCTCCCCTAAGCCCGTGGCAGTGGCACGGTGCTCTACCCTGCCTGGGCTCTGCCCTCTGCTCCTTCCTCCCTCTGGCTGTGTTTCCCCTGTTTCTCCGGAGCTTAGATGCTTCTTGCTCTGGCTGGATGTCTTCCATAAGGATCACTTCCAGGTCCGTCAGGGAGACACTTCCTGGAGATCCCTGTCACGATTGTTTGTCTCTGCAAAGCTGCTTCGGTTGGAGCCGATTTCCACTGGGGAGGGG
>NW_016830942.1:0-1434 GCF_001698545.2 Rhinopithecus bieti | reverse complement strand
GTGAATGAGAGTTCACTCATGATTTGGCTGTCTGTGTTTTTGTTATTGGTGTATAGGAATGCCTGTGATTTTTGTACATTTATTTTGTATCCTGAGACTGCTGAAGTTGCTTATCAGCTTAAGGAGATTTTGTTCTTAAACAAAGAGGTTTTCTAAATATACAATCATGTCATCTGCAAACAGGGACAATTTGACTTACTCTTTTCCTAATTGAATACCCTTTCTTTCTTTCTCCTGCCTGATTACCCTGACTAGAACTTCCAACACTATGTTGAATAGGAGTGGTGAGAGAGGGCATCCCTGTCTTGTGCCAGTTTTCAGAGGGAATGCTTCCAGTTTTTCCCCATTCAGTGTGATACTGACTGTAGGTTTGTCGTAAATAGCTCTTACTATTTTGAGGTACATCCCAGAGGTACAAAGAGGAGCTGCTACTATTCCTTCTGAACTCATTGTGGTTTTGATTTGCATTTCTCTGGTGGTCTAGTGGTGACAAAATCTCTCTGCATTTTCTTGTCTGTTAAGGATTTTATTTCTCCTTCACTTATGAAGCTTGGTTTGTCTGGATATGAAATTTTGGGTTGAATATTCTTTTCTTTAAGAATGTTGAATACAGGCTCCCACTCTCTTCTGGCTTGTAGAGTTTCTGCCGAAAGATCCACTGTTCGTCTGATGGGCTTCCCTTTGTGGATAAGCCGACCTTTCTCTCTGGCTGCCCTTAATATTTTTTCCTTCATTTCAACTTTGGTGAATCTGACAATTATGTGTCTTGGAGTTGCTCTTCTCGAGGAGTACCTTTGTGGTGTTCTCTGTATTTCCTGAATTTGAATGTTGGCCTGCCTTGCTAGGTTGGGGAAGTTCTCCTGGATAATATCCTGAAGTGTTTTCCAATTTGGTTCCATTCTCCTTGTCACTTTCAGGTACACTAATCAGACGTAGATTTGGTCTTTTCACATAGTCCAATATTTCTCGGAGGCTTTGTTCATTTCTTTTACTCTTTTTTCTTCTAAACTTCTCTTCTCACTTCATTTCGTTCATTTGATCTTCAATCACTGATACCCTTTCTTCCACTTGATCAAATAGGCTACTGAAGCTTGTGCATGCATCATGTAGTTCCCATGCCATGGTTTTCAGCTCCATCAGGTCATTTAAGGTCTTCTCTACACTATTTATTCTAGTTAGCCATTTGTCTAATCTTTTCTCAAGGTTTTTTTAGCTTCTTTGTGATGGGTTCAAACATCCTCCTTTAGCTCGGAGAAGTTTGTTATTACCGATTGTCTGAAGCCTTCTTCTCTCAACTCGTCAATTCTCCATCCAGCTTTGTTCCGTTGCTGGCAAGGAGCTGCATTCCTTTGGTCTTTGATGATGGTAACGTACAGATGGGGTTTTGGTATCGATGTCCTTTCCGTTCGTTAGATGTCCTTCAACAGTCAGGAC
>NW_016830941.1:0-1434 GCF_001698545.2 Rhinopithecus bieti | reverse complement strand
GTTATCTTTCTTTAGAAATTGAATTCTCTCTCAGTTACATCAGTGCTCAATTCCTGTAGCTACGCTAAAGAATATGGAAAAAAAGAGATGAGTCTTTCTGATTGTCTGAGTAGAAGTGGATCGTTTCCACTAGAACAGCTTCAAAGCTTCCCCCAACCTTTACAGAATATCCATTGCTTAGAGGTGTGTGACTGGACCATGTGCTGCTTTGCATTTTCTGTTTGAACTGTATGGTCTTTGTTTTTGTTTTTTTGAGACAGGGTCTTACTCTGTCACCCAGGCAGTAACACAGTCATGGTTCACTGCTGCCTTGAACTCCTGGGCTTATGTAATCCTTCCACCTCAGTGTTCCAAGTACCTGGGACTATAGATGTGCATCAACACACCTGGCTAATTTTTCAAAAAAATTATATCAGGCCAGCCTCGGTGGCTTACGCTGGTAATCCCAACACTTTGGGAAGCCAAGGCGGGCAGATCACTTGAGGTGTCAGGAGTTCAAGACCACGACCACCAGCCTGGCCAACATGGTGAAATCCTGTCTCTACCAAAAAATACAGAAATTAGCTGAGCATGGTGGTGCACACCTGTACTTCCAGCTACTCAGGAGGCTGAGGCATGAGAATTGCTTGAACCTGGGAGGCAGAAGTTGGAGTGAGCCAAGATCCCGCCACTGTTCTCCAGCCTGGTTGACAGAGTGAGACTCTGTCACCAAAAAAAAAAAAAAAAAAAAAAATTTTAAAAATATGTTGCCCAGGCTGGTCTCAAACTCCTGGGCTGGAGTGATTCTCCTGCTTCAGCCTCCCACAGTGTTGCAATTATAGGCATGAGCCACCATGCCTAGCCTATTTTTGTTACATATTTTCTTTATTTTCAGATGTTGATCGGTGGTTCTGTTACTGCAGCTGCCTTCTCAGATGGGCTCAGTGCTAAACAACTCTGCTGCTTCAGTATATTAACTGTGTCATAGATGAGTCAGTCTTGCTGAGGTCTTGTTACAGGTTGAGTCAAACATTTATAAGAAGGTAAGAATTGAGGGAGGATGGGACAAAATAGTTTACAAATGGATTTCTTTTGTAAGGGTGTGCCAAATTCTAGACAAGAGGAGCCTTCGTAGGCTGTAATTATGTCTGTGGTAATCATATATTTAGAGAATGAATATTTCTGTTGTAATTTCAAGGTAGTAAGAAGGGAGAGGGATTATGTTAAGGAAACACTACTGGATGGCCACCAAAACTCCCTGGGTGGCTCTACTTTGATGACTATCACAATCAAAGGATTTTTCATCTTTGTGTGTCCAGAAACTTGCTGTTAGGCCCCTAGAGTCATCCTGTTAGTGGTAATGAAACTCAGGAGACTAATGTATAAGCCAGAATATCAGTTTATTATAAAATGAATTATTTCTGGTAAGCAAAATGCTCATATCTGCCAACTAGA
>NW_016830940.1:0-1043 GCF_001698545.2 Rhinopithecus bieti | reverse complement strand
ATTCAATCAGAAACTGCATTTTGTAAGATCCCCGGATAATTTGTATGCACAATAAAATTGGAGATGTACTGTTCCAACACATGCATGAAGACATTGAAATAGTTTTGCATATAAATTGTTCCTCATAACTGAATCTATTATGCTCCAGCAAACATGAGCTGGAAACCCTTGTTTCTCTAGGTTGTGTATTGTGGAGTCAGGCATAAGGTACTCCAGTCTTTCCATTGAAAATTGCAGGCATTTTCCCTTACCGAACTAAACCTATAGAAATAACCAGGCATGTTTTAATAATAACACAATATCCCATCTTTGTCTGAAAATTTAACAATTGCAATTACCTATATAACTATATTTTTTCATTGGTACTCAAATCAAAATAAAATTAGCAAACCTGCACATTGTGCACATGTACCCCGGAACTTAAAGTATAATAAAACATTTTAAAATTAAAATCATTCAAATATTTTATCCTTTTGAAGAATGGAACACTACTCACATTAACCTTAAAAGATGTGTAAAATCAGAAAAAAAAAGCACAAGGTTTGATCACCTCTGAGGAAATATTGAGAACAATAATGAAAGAATGCTTCCAAATGAAGTAATGTACTGATTTTCATTGTTCGCGATGAGATAGTTTTGCAGTGAACTTGGTGGTTTTTAATATTCTTATTTTATATAATAGGCATGTATTTCTTTGAAAGTAACTCAATAAAACAAACTTAGGTAATATACAAAAGAATAGTTTCTTGTCTTTGCTCTTAGCTCAGAAAGCCCATACTTTGAAGAAGCTTCTTTCTGGAGGAAATATATTTAGGCTCAACCTTTAGATCTGATCCAGCTGTTAGTGTTCCTTTTGGAATATAAAACAATGAACTCTTTTTTTTTTTTTTTCCTGGATCCAGTAACTCCCAAATCATTCTCACATTTCCTGCACTTCAGGGCTTAAGCAGAAATAGGAATCAATTCATACCCTTCCCTTCCCCTATGGCTGGTCCACATGTAAGCTGCTTTGAGAGCTGGCGTGTCTGATCATGTGATCTCCA
>NW_016830939.1:0-2175 GCF_001698545.2 Rhinopithecus bieti | reverse complement strand
CACAGCATTTTCCTTTAAACTTATTCATGTTACAAGGATTTTTGTTCATATGTCTTATTGCTGATTTCCTCCCTACAATGATCCTATTGTCCAGCCACTCCCTTATCTTTTTATGGTAAAGATAATTATCAATAAATACTAAGGGAACTCAGAGGCCGGTGCCGGTGTGGGTCCTCTGTAAGCACAGCACTGGTCCCCTGGGCCCCGCTTTTCTTTCTCTATACTTTGTCTCTGTGCCTTATTCCTTTTCTCAAGTCTCTCGTTCCACCTAACGAGAAACACCCACAAGTGTGGAGGGGCAGACCACCCCTTCACAACAGATCCACAGCTAGTTTCATACTGAATGGGGGAAACTGAGAGCCTCTTCTCTAAGATCTAGAACATAACAAGGATGCCCACTTTCACCACTGTTAATCAACACAGTTCAGGAAATTCTAGCTAGACCAATCAGACAAGGGAAATAAATAAAGGGCATCCAAACTGGAAAGGAAGAAGTCAAATTATTTTTATTTGCAGATGATATAATCTTATTTTTGGAAAACCCTAAAGACTACACACACACACACACGCACACACAAAAAACTATTAGAACCGATAAATCAATTCAGTAAAGTTGCAGGATGCAAAATCAACATAAAAAATCAAATGACATTTCTATATGTCAACAGCAAACAGTCTGAAAAAGAAATCAAGAAAGCAATTCCATTTACAATAGCTACAAATAAAATAAAATACTTAGAAATTAACCAAAGAAGCCAAAGTTCTCTACAATGAAAACTATACACTGATACAAGAAATTGAAGAGGACACAAATGAAAAGATATTCCATGTTCATGGATTGAAAGAATCAATATTGTTCAAACATCCATACTACCCAAAGCAATCTACAGACTCAATGCAATCCGTATCAAAATATTGATGACATTCTTCACAGAAATAGAAAAAAAAATCCTAAAATGTATATGGAACTACAAAAGACCCACCATAGCCAAAGCTATCCTAAATAAAAAGAACAAAACTAGAGTAATCACATTCCCTGACTTCAAATTATACCAGAGAGCTAAGTACCCAAAGTGACATGGTACTGGCATAGAAACAGACACATAGACCAATGGAACAGAATAGAGAACCCATAAATAAATCCATACATCTACAGTGAACTCATTTTTGACAAAGGTGCCAAGAATACACATTGTGGAAAGGACAGTCTCTTCAATAAATGGTGCTGGGAAAATTGGATATCCATATGCAGAAGAATGAAACCAAACCCTTATCTCTCGCCACATACAAACATCAAATCAGAATGGATTATAGACTTAATTACAAGACTCCAATCTATGAAACTACTGAAAGAAAACATTAGGGAAACTCTCCAGGACTTTGGAGTGGGCAAAGATTTCTTGAGCAATACCCCACAAGCACAGGCAACCAAAGCAAAAATGGACAAATGGGATCATATCAAATTAAAAAGCTTCTGTGCAGAAAGGCGACAATCAATAAACTAAAGAGACACCCCATAGAATGGGAGAAAATATTTGTAAACTACCTATCTGACAAGGAATTAATAACAGAATAGATAAGAATCTCAAACAATTCAATAGCAAAGATCTAATAATCCAACTGAAAAATGGGCAAAAGATCTGAATAGAGACTTCTCAAAAGAAGACATACAAATGGCAAACAGATACATGAGAAGGTGCTCAACATCATTGATTATCACAGAAATGCAAATCAAAATTACAATGAGACATCATTTCACTTCAGTTAAAATAGCTTTTATTCAAAAGACAGGCCAGGCACAGTGGCTCACGGCTGTAAGTCCTAGCAGTTTGGGAGGCCAAGGCGAGTGGATTGCTTGAGGCTAGGAGTTTGAGACCAGCCTGGCCAACATGGTGAAACCCCGTCTCTACTAAAAATACAAAAATTAGCTGGGCATGGTGGTGCATGCCTGTAGTCCCTGAAAGAGCACAAACACATTCACACATTCCTCAGCCCTGGGCCCAGCACAAACACATTCCTCCATATATCTCAACTTCCTGGGCCCAGCACAAACACATTCCTCCATATATCTCAACTTCCTGAGCCCAACACAAACACATTCACACATTCTTCAGCCCTGGGCCCAGCACAAACACATTCCTCCATATATCTCAACTTTGGAAAAACACCACCTGG
>NW_016830938.1:0-1434 GCF_001698545.2 Rhinopithecus bieti | reverse complement strand
AAACAATCCCAGCACACCCTCTGAAGTCCTCAGCAACAGATTTTCTTTCTTCAAAATAACCACAAGTCCCATAAACTCACATGCAATCACAGAAGGGGGTTGTGGACAACTGCAGACTGGATGAAATTTAACTGTCACGTTTTTACCTGGGTAAAGTCATTCCTCTAAATACACCAGTTTTACTGAGTTGCATTTTAAGGTGACCACACACGAATCATTTCAGGGCAACAAAAATATCACTTTGGGCTGTGTGTGGTTTCTTGACTCCCGTGAATAACTCAGTGTTCACCCTCACTTCTCGATAAGGGAGAAGATGCAAAGAAATTTGCTGAAACAAAGACGTGAAAACAAGTTTAAGAAGGGTTTGAAAGGTTCCTCCTGTCCCCCTGGAGGGGAGAGAAAGACGCCTGGAAGGCTCACGGGGGACAGGAACATAGCCTCCTCAGTGTGCCATGGACGCCGCCTCACCGAGGGGAGAAGGGAGGATGCCTGGAAGGCTCATGGGGGTTGGGGCAGGAGCACAGCCTCCTCTGTGTGCCAAGGACACCAGCTCACCAAGGGGAGGGAACGATGTCTTGAAGGCTCACGGGGGTGGGAGCACAGCCTCCTCTGTGCTTTCTACACTCAGTAGCTTTAGATATTCCCGTAGAAGCAGAATGCATGAGAACTGAGACCAGAACACCCCAAAGAAAGAGGACGAGGGGTCAAAAAAAGCATTCGATCATTAGCAAGGAGTGTGAGCATGAAGCCGCTTCAAAGACCGTATGAGAAGTCACTCACAGGCGTTTCAGAAAATAAGGGTAGCATGAGATTGCTCGATCAGCTCAAACAGGCTGCTGTGTCTCAGGCCATGAAGTCCCTGAGATGAACCTCTCAGTGAGAAGTCACTTGCATCTCTGCCAGACAAAGGCCTACAAGTCGTCACGTGACCTCAGGAAACCTGGGCTTCAGCCCGTCGACAACAGTGAGTCTGACACGGTACATCCCTCCAGATGGTTAAAGACCCCAGGGGTTCATCAGACAACCTCGAAGGGCTGTGTCTGTCCAGCCCCTTTTCCAAGTTCTGGATGATTTTTCCTAATGTACTATAAGCAGCATGTTCCAATAGAGACATAATTAACTGGCTCTGGATCCTCTATTTTGAAATTAGAAACATGCTTGACCAGGCACAGTGGCTCATGCCTGTGATCTCAGTACTTTGGGAGGGTGAGGCAGCTGGACTGCTTAAGTCCAGGAGTTTGAGTCCAGCCTAGGCAACACTGCAGAACTCCATCTCTACAAAAAATACAAAAATAAGCCAGGCGTGGAGACATGTGCCACCTGTGGTCCTAGCTACTCAGGAGGCTGAGGCAGGAGGATCGCTTCAGCCTGGGAGCTCAAGGCTGTAGTAAAGCTGTGCTCACACCACTGCCTGGCCAACAAAAGTGAGACCCC
>NW_016830937.1:0-614 GCF_001698545.2 Rhinopithecus bieti | reverse complement strand
TTTAAGAGCTAACATGTTTTTCTTTAAATTACATTGGGGAGTAATTTAATGAAGAATTTTGTTTTTTAAGGTAAAAAACAGACTGTGTATAGGACATATCTCTGATACGTTTTAGATTATAGGGTTTTTTATTTGTGAATAAAGGACTGTTGAGAGTGCTGTAACATCTTTATTTCTTTGGAGATAGAGTCTCGCCCTGTTGCCTGGGCTGGAGTGCAGTGACCCGATCTTGGCTCACTGCAGTCTGGAGCTTCCGGGCTCAAGTGATCCTTGAGATTTAGACCCTTGAGTAACTGGGGCCATAAGCACCGTGCCCAGTTAATTTCTTGTTTTTTGTAGAGATGGGCTCTCCCTCTGTTGCCTAGGCTGGCCTTGGAACTCCTGGGCTCTAGCGATCCTCTCACTCAGCCTCCCAAAGTGTTGGGATTACAGATGTGAGCCATTGCACCTGGCCTGAAGTAACATCTTTTAAAAGGCATTGGGTAACAGTGGGGCCTCTGAGTGCCTTCCTGGCTGTGAGAGCTGTAATCCTGTTAGGGGTTGACTGAGGACCACTTTGCTCCTGCATTTAGAGGATACCAGAGTTAGGGCTGGGGGCCCCCACTGGATGGGGA
>NW_016830936.1:0-823 GCF_001698545.2 Rhinopithecus bieti | reverse complement strand
TTCAGCTTGCTTCCTCAATGGAGACAATTTTCTCAGTTCTTTTAGAAATTTTAGAAATTCAGAAATTTCTAGGTCTCATTGGAAGTAAGTCTCCCATTTAATTTGTCTGGTTCTAAAACCAAATTTATCTCTTTTTTTTTTCTTTTTGAGACAGGGTCTCACTATGTCACCCAGACTGGAGTGCAGTGGTGTGATCTCGGCTCACTGCACTCAACCGCTTGCTGCATGACAGCCAGTAAGTCAAGGGATGAAGTGTAGGGGCAGGGAAGGTGACTTTATTCCAGAGAGCCACCAAACTGAATAGATGGTGAACTAATATCCTAAAGAACCATCTTAAATTAATATGATTTTCAGGTTCCTTGTACGTTAGGGAAGGGAGGAAGAAGGAGGTGGTTGAGATGAAGGGGTCTGACAGTGACAGACTTATGGGCTGCAGTGAGAGCCCAAGGGGATGGTGAAAATTCTTTGGCCTTTGTCAGGTCACACTGCTCTTAGAAGTCTTCAACATAACACTGTTACTTGTGTATACCACCTCTCTACCTTCTCAGCAGTTAGTTTGGGGAAGGAATTATTATCATCTGTGCTTTAAAGTCAAACTGTAAGATAAATCCCTCCCATAGATAGCTTGGCCTATGTGCAGAAATTTAAAAAAAAGCCGTTAGCCTGAAAGATATCACCACAGGGTAGGAAGGGTTGGGAGCAAAATGCAGTTAGTCATGCTAGGCCTTCTTTTCATTGTTATATATTTAATCTACTTGAACACATAATTTTAATTTTTTGTACTTTTTTTTTTTTTTGAGACAGAGTCTTACTCTGTCACCCC
>NW_016830935.1:0-2582 GCF_001698545.2 Rhinopithecus bieti | reverse complement strand
CACCACCTTCACTGAGTTGCCGATGTTAACATCGTCACACAGGACAGACTTCTGCGGTGTCCCTGCTAAAATGCATACTCGAGTCTAGTCCGGAAGATACCAAAATAAAGGACAAGCTGTAAAACAACTGACCCATATTCTTTAACATTTTCAATTTCAAGAAACACAAAAGCTGAGAAACTTGGATTCTAGAAGGGTAAAATCACATGACAAATCAATTCATGATCCTGGATTGGATCGTAAAATACGAAGACAAAGTAAGAAAATTATGGAGACAGTTGACACCATTTGAACGTGATCTTTGTATATGACAGTTTAATTTCCCGATCTTGAGGAAAATGAATGTGAGAGAATATCCTTGTGTTTAGGAAATACATTGAAACATTTAGGTATGGAAGGACATAGTATCTGAAATTTATTTTCATTTGACTTAGAAAATTCATGGGGAAGGGGGGAAAGCAGTGATGTAAGATAGGAGCAGTTGGGCCTAAGTTGAGCCTGGTAAGTTATGTGGGAATTCACTACGCTGGTCTTGCAGATTTTCTGTGTATTTGAAATTTACATCCAAAAAGTTTAAAATGGAGAATATGCAAAACAAAAGTAATTTGTGGAAGTGAGTGGACCGTCACCTCATTGATCCCTTCAGTTTTCGGCCATGAGCCAAGTCAGTCACATTGTGGTTTTGACCTGGGAATTAGAAATAGTGGCCAGAAGACCAGCCTTTTAGTTAGGGACAGAAGTATGCACAAAGGCTGACCAAGACCAAGCAGTGCGATGAGCTGCTTGCAGGCGTGATGTGGCAGGTCTTGCTCCTGTCTCAGGTGGCAGTGTGGGGGGTTTAAGCCGGAAAGCCACATCCGATTCCCTTTCAGTGGGATCATTCTCGCAGCTTCAGAGAAAACTGCCCCGTCCTGGGGACCCTTTTCCCCAACCCGTCTTCACTCACGCTGGCCATTTTGGTGGTGGTGTTTTATTCTGCTAACACCGTTGTCACTCACAGTTTAGGGCCTTTGAACGGGTTTTGCCTGTGTCTCGAAGATTCTTGCCTTGACAGCCAGTATGGTTCATTCCTGTTGTTCTGATTTTGTGTTAAGAGGGTTCTTCCCTGGCTTCACAGTTTGAAGTTCCCGCTGCATCTGTCTCTGCTTTAATTCCCTACCCCATCTATCACCTGTCTCATCCCTTAAGAAGTGGCCTGCGTGAGATGCCATGAGACTGTCTGCGTCCCCAGCCTGTAGACTTACAGAGGAGGCATTCAGTGAATGTGTGGAATTAATGTCATGGGTTAGTAGCCACAAAATGTGTTAATGGTTGTTTTAGTCCATTTCCATGCTGCTGATAAAGACGTACCTGAAACTGGGAAGAAAAAGATTTAGTTGGCGTTGCAGTTCTGCATGGCTGGGGAGGCCTCAGAATCATGGTGGGAGGCGAAAGGCACTTCTTACATGTCAGCAGGAAGAGAAAACGAGGTGGAAGCAAAAGCGGAAACCCCTGATAAACCATCAGATCTCATGAGACTTATTCACTATCACGAAAATAGCACAGGAAAGACGGGCCCCAGTGATTCAGTGACCTCTCCCTAAGTCCCTCCCACAACCCATGGGGATTCTGGGACGTACAATTCCAGTGGAGATTCAGGTGGGGACACAGCCAAACCCTATCCATAGCCAACACAGTCCTGGCCCATGGCTGGTGTTGAGCTGAGCTGCGACCGTGGCTGTGGGAGTTGAGGCGCGAGGCGTGCACACGCCTCTCAGCGGTACAGTTGAAAGGATTTGGAGGCTCCAATGTGTGACCTACAAAGAATCTCCGAAGATCAAGATTCATTCACCCTAAAAGGAAAATCTCAGTGCAGTTTACAGCCAGTGTTTTCTTGTGGATATGGATTCTGCGGTAATAAAATGAATAATTAAAAGTCTGTGAATACATTTTAATGTCTTCACTGGAATTGTAAACACTGATTTTCTTTCCTCGCCCACCCATCTGTTGGTGAGTATCAGAAGGTGGATGAACCGTGTTGTAGGGACAGAGAGGAGGGTGCAGCTTGGCCTCTGGGACCTCAGCTGAACCCTGAGTGACTGAGCTCTCTGTTTCAGACGTCCACACGGAAGCTGTCCAGGCGGCTCTGGCTAAACATAAAGAGCGGAAGATGGCGGTGCCTATGCCTTCCAAACGCAGGTCCCTGGTCGTGCAGACCTCCATGGACGCCTACACCCCTCCAGGTAAGGGACATGCTCCCCGACACGGCCTCCTGAACATGCCGCGCCTCAGAATTGACCACTAGCCCAGCAGTCGGGTTTTGCCTTCAAAATAATAGTGCAAAATGCAGATTTTGTGAACCAGAAGTCCAAAACAGTGTATGAGTTAAATGTGGAAGGAAAAGTAACATCATTATGTATCTGTATAAATACACATTTTTAACTTTTCATCAAGACTCATACATGTGATACATACCAGTAAAATCTCACACAATTTTATTCATTTAATTCTTTATAGGGAAAAGGGAAGAGTTTGTAACCCTCTGGGTGGAATTGGACTTTTCTTCTGATTAGGCTGGTGCATGCGTGTTCTCAAATCTTCAG
>NW_016830934.1:0-4453 GCF_001698545.2 Rhinopithecus bieti | reverse complement strand
TAATTTTTTTTAAAGGTTTGGAGACAATATGGCAAAATGTTAGCATTTGTTTTTTGCTTTTTTGTTTTGAGACAGAGTCTCTGTCTGTCACCCAGGCTGGTGTGCAGTGGTGCAAGTCTGGCTCACTGCAACCTCCACCTCCCGGGTTCAAGTGACCCTCCCACTTCAGTCTCTCTAGTAGCTGGGACTACAGGTGCACACCACTACACCCGGCTAACACTTGTTAATATTATAATGTGGGCGACCAGAGGCTCATTACTTTATTTTCTGTACATTTCTATATAGCTGGAATATTTCATAAGAAGCGATTATTACAGGACAAACAGAAATGTTCCAGGTTAATGTCAATAGTAAGCATCTTTATTGTATTTCCACGCTACTTCCCAAGGAAATGTCACATCTCTGTCAGTGAACAGTAGCATGTTTGTGGAGTTTTCATGCTGTGCCATTGACTCTTTGGCATGTTGGTGTATTGAAGACAAGGTGGGAGAGCAAGACAGGGAATGAGTGGAGACAGGCAAGGGGGAAAGGTGGCAGGAAAAGACTCAGGAGGAAGAGGATGACCATTGATCGCTGTGAGCTCTCCCAGAGCCTGCCTGCCTTTGAAACTTGGTTCAGTCACTTATTACCTGGGGGGCCTTGAACAAGTTCCTCCTCTCTCCCTCGTAAGATGTTAATAGTACCTACCTCAGTGGGTTATTTTGAGGATTCAGTGACTTCACCCACAGGAAAACACTTCACATTGTGTGGGCGCATAGTCCTCTCTCAATCCACGTTAGTTACGATCATTATTTTTTGATTATTGATCTTTACATCCTCAGTGTTAGCAGAGTTCTTGTGCTTAAAAAACATTTGTTCAGATCAGATAAGTGGAAAAAATTGTCATTTGCTTATTCAAGCCATGTTTTTCTGTGATATTCTGATCCTAGTTGAATATACAGAAATACATGTCTAAAACAGCACCTCGATTCTGGTCTACAACAGGATGAAGTTCACTGTGATTTCAGATAAGCTTGGCTAAAATAGGACTTGATGGAGATAGTCACACTTCAGCGAAGAAAGAGAATCCCCTGTGTAATGTCATCAGGAGACTCAACCTCAATATTCTGCATTGAAGGGATACTCCTCCAAATGAGAGGATCTGCAGAAACAAAAAAATAGAGAAACTGTGTTCCATCAAAGCAACAGCTCTGGTTCAGAAGGTATTCTTCTTGGTGGACTCTATGGTATCTGTGCTCTCTCAGCCTCCTCCCTGCAAGAACACAAGAAGGGTGCTCACACCTTGACCTTCCCTCAATTTGATATGAGGGCTTTGATAGGAAAGAGGACAGTGACCAGGGCACGGGAAACAACTCGGAATGACAACTCATAGTAAGCCTGGTGTCAGGTGAGGCAACTGACAAGTGTCCCAATCCACTGTCACAACATCATGAGGTAGGAAACACCAGCAGAATTGACAGCTTGGGGATTGTTATGAGTATTAAATGAGATAATTGCACCGGCAAAGGGCTCAGGACCCTGGCACATTCTCAGCTAAGGTTCAATGGATGTTAGCTGAGATGAGTATTATCATCCTAATTTATAAGTAAAGAAGCCAACTTGGAAAAACTAGGAAATTTATCCAGTGTCACACAGCTAAGAAACCAGTGTTAGAGTTGGATCTGAGGCCAGGTGGACTTACTCCTGAGCCACCAAGCCATTGCCTCCACCGGAAATGATGTTCATTGGAAGGTCAGCGGTTCAGTTTGGGGAGAGTCCCATTTTATGTTCACCCTTCCTTTTCACACTAAGCAGCTGCTACTTTGTTAAGCACTGATAAAAGGAAGCCATTGTAAGATGAGGAAAGGCTGCTGTGATACTAAGGGTGGGCAGGATAGATATGGAATTTCATGACATGCAAGCTACGCTTGAGATACTGAAACCATTTTTAAAAGCTGAAAAATCATTTTGGTTATAGAAACATTGGAAGAAATTCAAATTGTCATTGAATTGCAGACCTCACAGTAATAAATGGCAGAAAACTCTCTTGGATATATTTAATTAGATACATTAATCAGAAAGTATTGATTGTAAAGAGATGATTTAGGATTCCCACCTACCCAGAGTGAAAACTTTCTTTCAACCACTTGTCTACGATTTAAAGTAAAGTTACTACCACCTCCTTTGAGAGGCATTTGGAGATTATTTAATCCAGCCTCCCTGGCCTTCTTGCTTGAATGCTCTAAACGCAATCCCTCCTCAGGGCCTTGGCACCTGCTGTTATCACTGCCAAGAATGCTCTTCCCCAAATATGCATGTGGCATATTCCTCACAGCAAAGCCTCCCTTGACCCACCCCGTATAAAGGATCCATCCCACTACCACCCACTACTTCCTATCCACTTTGCCCTACTTTATTTTTCTGTCTAGCATTTGTTACTGTCTGACACATATATTTTGATTTGATTTATTTCTATTCTGTCTTCTTCCCTCCCTCCCTAAGCATGTGGAAGCAGCAGCTTTGCATAGTATGATAACCCAAGCATCTAGAAAATGCCTGGCACATAGGACCACTAGATATTTATTGAATGCATGAATAAATGAATGCTCGCCTCCTGCCTATCGAACACACACCTTCTGTTACAATTCTAGCTCTACATCCAGAAGTTCAGACAATCAGCAGCAATTAGAGATGTGTCCATCACAGTGATTCCCAGGCACCCCAATTTTAACTTTCAAATCTGCCCCAAAATTGTATTTGAAGACACAAGTAGTCCCAGCAGCCTTCTAATCCTTTTAACTAACCCTCTACCAGTTTAGAAAAACTCCTGGCAATATTCCTAGTTAACTCCATGCCACTTACTGCAACATGTTGCAGGCCCTCCAGTTTCTGTTGAAGCTGAGGATGGTTGCCATCTCCTCGTCACTCAATTTAAAGTCAAAGACCTGGAAAGATAGGAGTTCCAGTACATCATCGGTAAGGCTGTTACTGCTGTGACTGGAGACTGCCGGTCATTCTAGCAGGGAGTTCTAGCAGCACAAACTGGTCACAGGTGTTTTTCCCATTATGTCCATGGGATACAAATTTTTCTCTAAATTAAGTCCTACACAAAGACCACCGTATTTGTAGTGCTCAGTGTTCCAGGGAGAGGGAGACCAGGCTCACAGGCACTAAGCCCCAGGTGTGCACAGGCCCTGTGCTCCATGATGCGCCCTTCTAGAAGACAGTTCTCCAAGGGCAGTTCACACCTCCTCTGGTGCCGGAAGATGAGCAGGGAGCCCAGGACAGTCTGCTCATGTGGTGGCCCAGGGCTTAGCTGCTCAGGGGCAACTGAGGGTCTTCTCAGTGCTGTGAGGCACAGCTGTGCTCACACCCGACAGGGCTTCAGCAGGCACTGTCCCCAGCATGTCGTAAGCCCATGGATCATTCATCTCAGGTATACTGAGCCTAGATCCCTGGGCTGGAAAATGATAGGGTGGTGGGAACGGAAGGGGCCAAAGACAGTGCAGGGATGAGTTGAGAAGCCTAGTGACAGGGTCTGTCTTTGTCCCACTTCTGTGAGGAATACCAGGGCCGACCAGCCGGGATCATACCTGAATGTTCTCAACAATGCGTGCTGGTGTCACAGACTTGGGGATCACAATCACATTCCTCTGGATATGGAAACGGATCAGAACCTGTGCGGAAAGGGGACATCATGTTTCCACTCAGCTACAAGGACCCCTCCTTTTATGGAAAGGAAGAATAAAACATCTTCGCAGCTCACTGTGGCTTCAGGTACAATCGCTAATACTGACTGAGCCCTTGACAGCTATTAGACTTGTGCCAGCCCTCCGCCTCATTTTCTCCCTTCATCTTAGGGACAACTCTGTGATCTTCATTTTTGAGGAATAAAGAAAGCAGCTTGGGGGTCATAAGGCTGATCAGAGGTAGAGTTGGCATCTGAACCCTTATCTCTAGACTCCAAAGCCATGCTTTACGACTTGACTGTAAGGCTTAACAGGAAGCTGTGAGGCAGAAGCTATCTTTCTTTCAGTGACAGCTCTTGTGTTTCCTGGAGGTTCCAACAGACTTCGAAAGAAACACTTTAGAGGGCTTCAGCTCCTGTGTTCTTCCCCTTTAAGGAGTTACTTGAGGACAACACAAGAAATGAAACCTGAGACTGGAAGAAAGAGTTGTTGGATAACAGGAAAAATAAAAATATGGTACCTGGGCTACAGTTTTTTTGTGGTTTGCAGCAATCTCCTTAATCTTGGGATCCTCTAGCAGGGAAGGGTCCTCTGGCTTGGCCCTAGGGGCAGAAAGATGCTGATGTGAACAATCACCATGGCTACCATATACAGATGGACACCACTCCAGTGAGGGTCTCAAGACCGATCATCAGAGCCTCTTCATCTGGGAGACAGGCAGGAGGACCTGGAAGCTTGGTTCCTCCCCCAGGCTCTGAAGCCTCAGCATTTTGCAAAGCCTGTTT
>NW_016830933.1:0-395 GCF_001698545.2 Rhinopithecus bieti | reverse complement strand
GGCAATGCCCAGCAGCACCCAGTGCCCAGTCTTAGCTTCCAAACACCATTCTTCACTAGAAGGAGCCCTGGTCCAAGGGCTGGGCAATCCAGTGTCAAATCTGGAACCAGTAGAGCAACAAAACAAACCATTATAACTATGAATTATAACCCACCAAGCCAGACTCCTTGAGTACATATTGACATATGTAAATGAATGATGAAAGATAAAATAATTATTTTTCAGTGAATATGGAAGATCTAATGATTTAGAAGGAATGACAGGAAATCAGTGGATGCTAAAACTAGTAGTGAAGAATTGATGGAAAACAGAATATGCACATAGTGTCATGGTCTCTCCTCCCAAATCTTAATTTCAACGCGAGAAGTAGCATCTTTGCTTTGGAGGAACTTAAG
>NW_016830932.1:0-2624 GCF_001698545.2 Rhinopithecus bieti | reverse complement strand
GACCACCTTCACTGTGTTGCCGATGTTAACATTGTCACACAGGACAGACTTCTGTGGTGTCCCTGCTAAAATGCATACTCTTGAGTCTAGTCTGGAAGATACCAAAATAAAGGACAAGCTGTAAAATAACTGACCTGTATTCTTTAACATTTCCAATTTCAAGAAACACAAAGGCTGAGAAACTTGGATTCTGGACGGGTAAAAATCACATGACAAATCAATTCATGATCCTGGATTGGATCTTCAAATAAGAAGACAACGTAAGAAAATTATGGAGGCAGCTGACACCATTTAAAAGTGAATTTTGTATATGACAGTTTAATTTCCTGATCTTGAGGAAAATGAATGTGAGAGCATATCCTTGTGTTTAGGAAATACATTGAAACATTTAGGTATGGAAGGACATAGTATCTGAAATTTATTTTCATTTGACTTAGAAAATTCGTGGGGAAGGGGGAAAGCAGTGATGTAAGATAGGAGCAGTTGGGCCTAAGTTGAGCCTGGTAAGTTATGTGGGAATTCACTACGCTGGTCTTGCAGATTTTCTGTGTATTTGAAATTACATCCAAAAAGTTTCAAACGGAGAATATGTGAAACAAAAAGTGATTTGTGGAAGTGAGTGGACTTGTCACCTCATTGATCCCTTCAGTTTTCGGCCATGAGCCAAGTCAGTCACATTGTGGTTTTTGACCTGGGAATTAGAAATAGTGGCCAGATGACCAGGCTCTTTATCTAGGTAGGGAGAGAAGTATGTGCAAAGGCTGACCAAGACCAAGCAGTGCGATGAGCTGCTTGTGGGCATCACGCCCACAAGCATGATGGGCAGGTCTGCGTCCTGTCTCAGGTGGCAGCGCGGGGGTTTAAGCCAGAAAGCCACGTCCGATTCCCTTTCAGTGGGATCATTCTCACAGCTTCAGAGAAAACTTCCCCGTCCTGGGGACCCTCTCCCCAAACCCATCTTCACTCATACTGGCTGTTTTTGGTGGTGGTGTTTTTTTTCTGCTAACACCGTTCTCACTCAGTTTAGGGCCTTTGAGCAGATTTTTGCCTGTGTCTCGAAGATTCTCGTCTTGACAGCCGGTATGGTTCATTCCTGTTGTTCTGATTTTATGTTAAGGGATTCTTCCCTGGCTTCACAGTTTGGAGTTGCCGCTATGTCTGTCTCTGCTTTAATTCCCTACCCCATCTATCACCTGTCTCATCCCTTAAGAACTGGCCTGCGTGAGATGCCATGAGACTGTCTGCCTTATCACCACTGCATCCCCAGCCCACAGGGACTTACAGAGGAGGCATTCAGTGAATGTGTGGAATTAATGTCATGGGTTAGTAGCCACAAAATGTGTTAATGGTTGTTTTAGTCCATTTCCATGCTGCTGATAAAGACGTACCCAAAACTGGGAAGAAAAAGATTTAGTTGGCGTTGCAGTTCTGCATGGCTGGGGAGGCCTCAGAATCATGGTGGGAGGGGAAAGGCACTTCTTACGTGTCAGCAGCAAGAGAAAACGAGGTAGAAGCAAAAGCGGAAACCCCTGATAAACCATCAGATCTCATGAGACTTATTCACTATCACAAGAATAGCACGGGAAAGATGGGCCCCAGTGATTCAATGACCTCTCCCTAGGTCCCTCCCACAACACATGGGGATTCTGGGACATACAATTCAAGTTGAGATTTGGGTGGAGACGCAGCCAAACCATATCAATAGCCAACACAGTCCTGGCCCATGGCTGCTGTTCAACTGAGCTGTGACCATGGCTGTGTGAGTTGGGGTGTGAGGCGTGTACACTCCTCTCAGCAGTACAGTGAAAGAATTTGGAGGCTCAAACATGTGACCTACAAAGAATCTCCAAAGATCAAGGTCCATTCACCCTAAAAAGGAAAATCTCAGTGCAGTTTACAGCCAGTGTTTTCTTGTGGATATGGATTCTGCGGTAATAAAATGAATAATTAAAAGTCTGTGAATAAATTTTTGTGTCTTTACTGGAAATATAAACACTGATTTTCTTTCCTCACCCACCCATCTGTTGGTGAGTTTCAGAAGGTGGATGAACCTTGCTGCAGGGACAGACAGGAGGGTGCAGCTTGGCCTCTGGGACCTCAGCTGAGCACTGAGTGACTGAGCTGTCTCCGTTTCAGACGTCCACACGGAAGCTGGCCAGGCAGCTCTGGCCAAACACAAAGAGCGGAAGATGGTGGTGCCTATGCCTTCCAAATGCAGGTCCCTGGTTGTGCAGGCCTCCATGGATGCCTACACCCCTCCAGGTAAGGGACACGCTCCCTGACACTGCCTCCTGAACATGTTGGGCGCCTCAGAATTGACCACTAGCCCAGCAGTTGGGATTTTGCCTTCAAAATCATGGTGCAGAAATGCAGATTTTATGAACCAGAAGTCCAAAAACAGTGTATGAGTTAAACGTGGAAGGAAAAGTAACATTATGTATCTGTATAAATACACGTTTTTAACTTTTCATCAAGACTCATACATATGATACATACCAGTAAAATCTCACACAATTTTATTTATTTAATTCTTTGTAGAGAAAAAGAAAGAGTTTGTAGCCCTCTGGGTGGAATTGGACTTTTCTTCTGATTAGGCTGGTGCATACGTGTTCTCAAATCTTCGG
>NW_016830931.1:0-756 GCF_001698545.2 Rhinopithecus bieti | reverse complement strand
GAAGGTACACCTGCTTGTTGCTAATAGAAACTGTGAGAGGAAAAGGTACATTGAGTAAAGAACAGTCAAGCAGAAAGGAGCTGGCACTTAATGATTTAGGGGCTCTCAGGATGTCCAGATTACAAAGACTACAAAATTAGGAAACTTACCGTTAGAAAGTGTACTCTGGAAAGAGGACCAAGGGTGTGGCTGGATAACATTTTGCTAAAGAGATTGGACATGTGACTCACGGAACCACTCCACCATCTCAGCAGAAGCCAGAAATAGAGATGGGGTTACCAAGGAAAGATCTGTGGAAGGCCCGTTTGTCTGTTGGCTGAAACCCCGTGAATTATGCAGGACACAAAGGTTTTGAGACTCTGATAGCAGTAGAAACATGGCAGCCTTGACTCTAAGGGACAGAGATGGAATGGAATAAAGGAAGGCCATGGGGCTTCCAAAATTCCACAGGCAGGCAAGTGACTGATGGAGGCATTCTGCTGCAGAAATGTTTTATCTCCCGTCTTGTAATTTTCTGTTGAAAGCCAAACATGCATGAGGTGAGAGGAACTGAGGTAAATAGGCTTTTACTGTGATGTTTGATATTTATCTGACTAAGGAGCAAGACTGTTTCTTGTTTGCTGTAGTTTTAATGTCAGAGGCTAAAATTTCCTCTAGTGTCCTTGTTTTTGCATCCCTTGTTGCCTTTGGGTTTCCCTAGAGTCTTACATAAAAATTCTGGGTTTGCAGTTCTTTCAGCTGTAATCCCCTGTTAAT
>NW_016830930.1:0-2170 GCF_001698545.2 Rhinopithecus bieti | reverse complement strand
TTGTGATTCTTTCTCCCTGTGTCAACTTAACAGCACTTTGTCTAAATCAGATAACGACAAAGGTTCTTCAGGGATCCAGTTTTAAGGGAATTTGGATTCTACCTCCTTTTTCCATCAGTTTTCTTACACTTATGACATAAGCTAGTTCTGTCTGTGTGTAATGCTCAGCCCATATTAGATTACTGATAGCAAACAAAATGCTTATTGCCCAAACACATCCATAATACAAATATAAATGACTACTGACATAACTTCTCTGTGTTGCAACTGATGTGTGAGGAAATCCATGGCTTCTTTTATTACCATGTGAAGAGAGAGTTCCTGGCGTAGCCCACAGATTCAAAAATCATATTCAGAAGCTTTTCCCTGAATCCAATGACATTTTATAAGACATACCCCCTCAGGTACCCCAAACAGGCCAAGGAATGTGCCCTTCTTTTACTGATCATTTACTGAGTACTTAGCATGAGCTTTTACAATAAAATAAAATGGAGAGGTGTAATGTAAACGTTCACTCCTTGCATAAACCTTACACACATTTAAAGAAGGGCCACGCTGTAAAATTTAATAGAAAAACAGATGTCAATTTGCTGTAATACAATCACTTGCAAAAGAAATGCAAAGATTTTTCCACAACCTCCCAAGTGCTGTACAAACCCAGTCTGTAGGTCATATAAAAAGCAAAGTACACTGTTCTATATGTAAATAGAGTATTAAATAAGTAAAATGTCTAGACGAAATCTTAACAAAAGGAAGTACAATCTTAATACCATTAAGATGCACTCGAAATCACATACTATCTAAAAGGTAAAGTGCTATTTTAAGTTTTATAACAAGAACGTTAGCGCACCTAGCTGACTCTAAATATCAAGCGTCCTTTTTTGGACAACCAAAACTAATCAGTGAGAACTCCCTTTTCTCTCCCCAGGTGTCCTCTTTAAAAGTCATGACCCTGGAAACCTAGTCCACTATGAGTAGAAGCCATTTGTAGTAGGTACATCTCCTGTATCCTATCAGAGGACTAAGGAAGGTATCCCGCCACAGACCGCTACGGGGTACCAAGGTGCCTCAACCACACCACGAATGACATCTGGGCCAGATAATCAATCCTTGGCTGTGGGGTGGGCTGTCTGATGCACTGGAAGACGTTTAACAGCACCTGTAGCCTCTAGTTAGTAGATGCCAGTGGTACCCCGCTTCTAACTGTGACAATCCAAAGTCTCTAGACATGGCCAGATGTCCCCTGGGGAGATTTCCTCAGGTTAAGAACCACTGGGCTAGACCAATGCATTTCTGTGCCACTAAAGACCTGTGAAACTTAACAATCTATACATGTATTAAAAATTACAAAAAGTACTTGAATAACACTAATAAGCCAATTCTAAAATGGAGCCATGAAGAACTAAATTTACCACCAAACTAAATTTGGTCAACACCAACAGACTTAGTTTATCAAGGAAATGAGTGTATCACGAGTCTGTCATGGAATTGAGATTATCTGACACCTGAAACAATGTTCTCAATCTTCATGAGAACCATCTGTTAAGTTACTTCTCGTCATGACGGCCTTAGACTAGGATAAAGGAGCTATCGAAATCACCTGTCCTGCCTTCAATTTTGTGGGAGAAAGTGAAGGCCAGGGCCAGAGGGGGACTAATTAGTCTATGGCAGAACAGGAAGCAGAACCAGGGGTCCTGCCCACACATACACATGCTTGGTGTCCCTCACAACCTCCAAATATTGCAGCAACAGGTGGTGGAACCTGCCACATTTCCTTAAACCAGTACTGATGTCTTCTGACGCCTGGTTTCTGTCCTATATGTCATCAAATTAAAAGAAAAAAACTAAACCCATAAGGACATTTACAAAGAGGAGATGGAATCTGTGAGCTTCTCTCTGTGAAGCAGAGGAGCAGGAGCCACTGGGAGCCTGGCAAGCACACAAGTGCACTTACCATCGGGTCCTGGGGGTCCTACAGGGTGCTACTGCCAGCTGGCTGCTCCGCTTGGTCTAGACAAGAAAGACAGAGGAATGAAACACAAGGAAAGTGAAATGGAAATGATGACAAGAACAGCAGAGGGACAGAACACCACCATGTGCATGAGGAAAAGAAAGGAATACATCAAGATGAGAGACTGAATGCAACAGAAGGAAAACAGCAGTTACCTAC
>NW_016830929.1:0-1243 GCF_001698545.2 Rhinopithecus bieti | reverse complement strand
TGAGTCAGGCCTAGTAGACACTAACATTCAAACACTCAATAAAATAAAAAACTGAAATACAGAACCTTAATACCCCAACCTTGCCGGGACCTTCCTTCTGGGTTTTGCCCATATTCCAACAAATGCTTCCATTCCTCATTCCTATACTAATACTGTGCCTTATTTTATTCTCCATCCATACGTCCAAATACCAACGATAGGTCCCAAACTTAAAGACGCCACTTAACAGCAGGAAGTAGCCAGAAAGACCACAGCGCTCCTTATCACTATTATCAATAAAAGGTTGGACTGTTTGGATAAATGGAGGCAAGATGGCACACTTCCGGGTTCTTCATCACCAACTTTTCCCACGCACGCGTAAATGCACCCAGCACCCGGGAAGGTGCAGACCATGCGGGCATGCACCAGGTGACGCCAATCCGAAGAGACCAAGATTTACCTGGTCGCACCTACAGAGAGCCCCCGATGCGCACGTGCCCCGCCTACTGCCCTCCCACTCCTAGAAAAGCCATTCCCGGGGAGAATCTCGCGCGGACTTCCCAGCCCCCCACTCCTGTCGGGACATCATTAGGAATTCCGTCTGAGAGCTCCACGGGGCGACTCTCTTGGCCTCCTTTGCCGGAGGCCGACATACCTCCACCTACCCACCTTCTTCCCTGAAGCTAGGGGACCAAAAATGCAGTTTTGCTCCTACCCTTGCCTACTCGCTGGTTCTTTGTGCTCACTCTGGTGATCTTAGAAAAACAAATCAGTAAGGAGAGGCTTAACTAAGTGAGAGGAATTAAGATGACACAGAGTAGTTTCACAGAAAGCTTCCTTCTGAATTTTACCTGAGGATATTTCTTTCTCCATGTTCTAAGGATTATTCCCAAATGTTCTTCCTCAGATTCCACAAAAACAGTGATTTCAATCTGCTCAATGTAAAGAACAGTTTAAATCTAAGAGACGAATACACACATCGCAAAGCAGTTGCTCAGAAAGTTTCTCTGCAGGTTTCATCAGAAGATGATTCCTTGCTCACCACAAGCCTCTGGGTGTCACTAAATATCCCTTCACAGATTCTACAAAGACAGAATTTCGAAACTGGGAAACATAGAGTAAGCATAAATTCTGTGAAGTGAATGCACATATCAGAGAGTAGATTCTTGGAACGCTTCTTTCTCGATATTATTTTAGTACATTTCACTATTTGCCATAGTCCTCAGTGCGCTCTGAAATATCACTTTTTCGGTTACACAGGAAC
>NW_016830928.1:0-613 GCF_001698545.2 Rhinopithecus bieti | reverse complement strand
TGGTCATTTAGTGCTATGAATTTCCCTCTACACACTACTTTAAATGTGTCCCAGAGATTCTGGTATGTTGTGTCTTTGTTCTCATTGGTTTCAAAATAACATCTTTGTTTCTGTCTTCACTTCATTTAAGGAAAACTCCTCCTTCCAATTAACAGACACAGACTGGCAAATTGTACCCAGTAGTCATTCAGGAGCAGGTTGCTCAGTTTCCATGTAGTTGAGCAGTTTTGATTGAGTTTCTTAGTCCTGAGTTCTAGTTTGATTGCACTGTGGTCTGAGAGACAGTTTGTTATAATTTCTGTTCTTTACATTTGCTGAGGAGTGCTTTACTTCCAACCATGTGGTCAGTTTTCAAATAAGTGCAGTGTAGTGCTAAGAATAATGTATATTCTGCTGATTTGGGGTGGAGAGTTCTGTAGATGTCTATTAGGTCCTCTTGGTGCAGAGCTGAGTTCAATTCCTGGATATCCTTGTTAACTTTCTGTCTCGTTGATCTGTCTAATGTTGACAGTGGAGTGTTAAAGTCTCTCCTTATTATTGTGTGGGAGTCTAAGTCTCTTCATAGGTCTCTAAGGACTTGCTTTATGAATCTGTGTGCTTCTGTATTGGTGCA
>NW_016830927.1:0-1435 GCF_001698545.2 Rhinopithecus bieti | reverse complement strand
CGCGCACACACACACACACACACACGCTAAACGTCGTCCTTTTTTCCTGCCTATGGATTTGATGCCTTCTATGGGGAGAGGTGCTCTCAGCAGGACGTCTCTGCAGGTTCCGTGGGGCTCATCCTAAGGCACGTGCTGGAAGGCAGAATGCCAAGGTGCTTGCACACAGGCCCTCAGGGGCAGGTACGGAAGCCAGAGCCGGATCAGCTATGCGTCAGAAAGGGCTGGGGAAATGAGAGGAAAACCTCACAGCTTTTTCCCTCCCTCCCCAGGGAAGACACACACAGTGCCGGGAGCCCAGAGCAACCTGGGGAGACTCCCCAGGCTCTCCTAGACCTCCTACAGTTCAGAAGGGAGGAGGGCACTCAGGGCCGGCCTTGGGCCCTCCCTGTCACTATGTCCTACTTAGATCTCCACCAGGAAAGAATGAGGCCTTGAGCTAGTTGGAAGAGGAGCAACGAAGGTTCAAAGTAAGACCTGGTTCTAGAACAGAGCTCTCCTCTGGCAGGAGGGAGGTCAGGGGAGACCTGGAAAGACAGAGGCTGGGGTGGCCAATGGTACAACTCTGAGAACAGAGCAGAGAAAGGAAACCGATCCCCAGAAAGCAAGCAGCCTCTGTATGGAAAACTGCCCTTCCCCCTCACTGCTTACACAGGGTTCGACCTCCTGGACCCTGCATAGGGAGACCTGGTGATCCCAGAAGACTGTCGGGAAAGCACCCTGATTCCTGGTCTTGTGCAGAAGGCTATCACTAGCTTTGCTGATTTTATATGAGGACGACGATGATGATTTTTTTTTTTTTTTTCTTTTTTTTCTGAGACAAAAGTCTCTCTCTCTCCCAGGCTGGAGTGCAGTGGCAGCAATCTCTGCTCATTGCAACCTCCACCTCCCGGGTTTAAGTGATCCTCCTGCCCCAGCCTCCTGAGTAGCTAGGATTATAGGCACCTGCCACTACAGCTGGCTAATTTTGTATTTTTAGTAGAGACAGGGTTTTGCCATGTTGCCCAGGCTGGCCTCAAACTCCTGATCTCAAATGATCCCCCCACCTTGGTTGCCCAAAGTACTGGGATTACAGGTGTGAGCCACTGCGCACCCGGCCTATTATTAGTTTTATATGGAACACTTCAAAAATTGGCGTGCCATCCTTGCACAGAGGACTGCTAATCTCTGTATCCTTGGAGTTTTAGTGTATGCGCTGCGCAAGCGAGCACAACTAGATTTGCTGATTTTGAGCAGCCCTTCCTATTGGCCACTGGAAATTGGACTGGAGGAGGCAGCCGGCTCAACCAGCGCTCCTCCCGCAGTCCTGCTGTGCTCAAGGTCAAGGTGAGGCCATTGACAGGGTTGAGGACCTGGGAAAGCCCTGGAGTCTGAGCCAAGCACAAGACCTTTGTTCTTTTTTTTTTTGAGATGGAGTCTCGCGCTGTCGCCCAGG
>NW_016830926.1:0-1314 GCF_001698545.2 Rhinopithecus bieti | reverse complement strand
TACATGCCCTGGGGTTGTGGCCTCTTGGGGGAGTGCGAGCCTGACTGGTTGTCAGGGGGCCCGTATTTCTGCTGTGACTCAGTCCCTAATTTGCTCTTTGATTCTGGGCAAGCTGCCTCTCCTTTTTGGGCTCATGTTTCCAGAGGAGGTAGTGAGTATCAAAGGTGTCTGCTAGCTCTGAGAGTCTGAGATTTAAAGGCCCCTTAGAATGGAAACCTCAGGGCCAAGGGCTCCTGTCTGTCCTTTTCCATCCTATATATACTGTGAAGAACCGTACCTGGCCGGTTCGTGCTCAGTAAATGTTTATTGAATGAACGCACTTTTCTAAATCACAAGCAGGCAGAAGGGGGGACCTTTCTCAAGCTCCATCTCTAGAGGTTTATGTTACTGTCCTCTCAAGAGCTTCCAGATTCAGACTTTGAGTTCTGTGGCTGTGGATGAAAACCAACAAAGACACAAATCCTCTGTCCTTGGGAGCTTGAGGAGAGTTTACCAGTCCGCGTTCCCACTGGGTCTGAGAACTTTGCCTTTAAAATCCATTCCTGGCCCCTGCCTACTGCTTCCTGGCCTGGGGAATAGAGTTGACGGGGCCACCCTCCATCACCTTAATTTGACTCTCCCCACAGGAACAACAGAAGAAAAAAGTGGAACATCAGCTGGAAGAAGTAATGCGATTTCTTTGCCCACGACATGACGGCTGGGTTTGGGGGACACTCAGATGTAGAGGCCCCAGTCTTGTCTCGCCCACTCCCAGCCTGGGGAAGAAGGCTCACCCTTCAGATGCCACCCCATCTGATAACCTGGTCCCTGACAACCTGGTCTCATGGGTGGGCCTGTCCTGGGGCAGTGGTAGCATTCTGGGGGCATGTCTCTTGCTGTGCCATCTCTGCCTCCCCCTGTAAGAGCTCTGTCTTCCTCTTCCTATAGGAAAAGAAGGCAAACAATGAGAAACAGAAAGCCAAAAGGAAGCTACAGGTGAGTGGGGGGTGTGAAGTTTTCTCCTCTCCTCCGGGGAATATTTCTTTCCTTCTCTTTCAGCACTTGCTTGGCTTTTCTCCGAAAGGTTCAAATCCAGAGATTGAACATACAGAAAAAGAAACTAACTATAGACCTGTATCACACGAAACGCTCTCTCAGATACTTTGAAGGTGGGAATCTGGGCACCCTGTCATCCTTCAACCTGGCACTTCGATAGGTGTTTAGGGAGAGTCCTTTGGGCCCCATCTCAACTCTCTCATTACAGAAGAGTCGAAGGATCTGGCCGGCCGCCTGCAACGTTCATCGCAGCGTACAGGAGAGTTAGAGCGGGCTCTA
>NW_016830925.1:0-1428 GCF_001698545.2 Rhinopithecus bieti | reverse complement strand
ACAAAGCGAGACTCTGTCTCAAAAAAGAAAAAAGAAAGAAAAGAAAAGAAACCAGAATCTATAATCCTAAGGTTTTTAACCTGGCTTTCAGAACTTTATGAAGTCCCCAAAATCCTGTGCAACAATTTTGTGTATATGCATTCATGTGTTTATGGGGAGACGATTTATAGCTCTCCATACTTTTCAAAGTGGTTGGATTCCAAAACTTTTAGAATATGCCACTTGGGCCTGGTGTGGTGGCTCACACCTGTAATCCCAGCACTTAGGGAGGCTGAGGCAGTAGGATCCACTGAGGTCAGGAGTTTAAGACCAGCAACATAGCGAGACCTCCACCTCTACCAAAAAAAAAAAAATGCTGGGCGTGGTGGTGCACACCTGTGGTTCTAGCTGCTCGGGAGGTTGATCACCTGATCCCAATAATTTGAGGCTGTAGTAAGTTAGAATTGCACTATGGCACTCCAGCCTGGGCAACAGAGGAAGACCCTCTCTCAAACAAAAACAAAAAACCGTATCACTTAGTATACTATTGTTGTTGGTCAAGTATCAGATTTTGTTTAAAAATTAAATACTCTTTTTTTTTTTTTGAGACGGAGTCTTGCTCTGTTGCCCAGGATGGAGTGCAGTGGCATGGTCTCAGCTCACTGCAAGCTCCGCCTCCCAGGTTCCCACCATTCTCCTGCCTCAGCCTCCCAAGTAGCTGGGACTACAGGCAACCGCCACCACGCCCGGCTAATATTTTGTATTTTTAGTAGAGACGGGGTTTCACCGTGTTAGCCAGGATGCTCTCGATCTCCTGACCTCGTGATTCGCCCACCTTGGCTTCCCAAAGTGCTGGGATTACAGGTAAATACTCATTTTTAGCAAAATTGTACAGGCATACAGCTCTAAGAGTCAGAAATTAACAAGTCTTGCAGCAAACCCAGCAATCCCCTACCTTACCCTTCTCTACTCTGATCCCTGCTCCTTGGAGGTGACTGTGTTTATGTTTTAGCTCGTTCTTCTAGATTGTATGAAAGACAGGGAGAAGTCCTACTGTGGAAGACAAGGATTCAGGTTGCTTACCCTTCCCGCTCCTCCTGTTGCCCACGTTTTTCTCCCCCATCCTTCTCAGTATAATTATTGTGATAGTGAGGCCAGGCACGGTGGCTCGTGACTTATCCCAGATTTTGGGAGGCCGAGGTGGGCAGATCACTTGAAGCCAGGAGTTGAAGGCCAACCTGGCCAACACAGTGAAACCCTGTCTCTACTAAAAAATACAAAATTAGTCAGTTGTAGTGTCGCACACCTGTAGTTCCAGCTACTCAGGAGTGTGAGGCACAAGAGTTGCTTGAACCTGGGAGGTGGAGGTTGCAGTGAGCTGAGATCGCACCATAAGCTGAGACCACACCACTGCACTCCAACCTGGGCAACAGAGGTAGACTCTGTCTC
>NW_016830924.1:0-1546 GCF_001698545.2 Rhinopithecus bieti | reverse complement strand
CCAGTTTCTGATGTCCCGAAAAGCTGTGCAGTAGACTGAAAAGAGGCAGGGATAGAATCCCAGAAAGGAAAGGAAAGTTCACACTGTAAATGTGTAGCAGGGCTGGTAATGGCTCAGTCAATGCAAAATGTTGACGATAATCAATTACAGGAGGTGATATATCCTGAAACGTTAAAATTAGAAGAAAAGGTCCAGAATTAGCAGAGCCATCAGAGTCTAAACCACGATGGCCAACTCCTCTTACAGCAGCTCAGATGCCTGTAACCTTACAACCTCAAATGCAGGTTAAACAAGTACAAACTCCAAAAGAAGATCAAATAGAAAAAGATAGAGTCTCTGTCATGGCAATGCCAATCCAAATACAGTATCCACAATATTAGCCAGTAGAAAGTAAGACCCAGCCGCCAGTAGCCTATCAATACTGGCCGCCAACCGAACTTCAGTATTGGCAGCCCCCAGAAAATCCATCTGGACAGCCAGGAACATTTCCAGGGCCACAGGGCAGGGCACCATATCCTCAGCCACCCACCTTGAGACTTAATCCTACTGCACCGCCTAGTACATAGGGTAGTGCATTACATAAAATTATTGATGAGGCAAGAAAACAAGGAGATATTGAGGCGTGGCAATTCCCAGTAATATTAGAATCAAGACCACTTGGAGAAGGGGCCCAAGAGGGAGAGCCTCCCATAGCTGAAGCCAGATATAAGTCTTTTCTATAAAATGCAAAAGAAATGAAAGAGGGAGTAAAACAGTATTGTCCCAACTCTCCCTACATGAGAACATTATTATATTCCATTGCTCATGGACATAGACTCATTCCTTATGATTGGGAGATTCTGGCAAAATCATCACTCTCACCCTCTCAGTGTTTACAATTTAAGACTTGGTGGATTGATGGGGCACAAGTACAGGTCCAAAGAAATAGGACTGCCAATCCTCCTATTAACATAGATGTAGATCAACTATTAGAAATAGGTCAAAATTGGGGCACTGTTAACCAACAAGTAATAATGCCAAATGAGGCCATTGAGCAAATTAGGGCTATCTGCCTTAGGGCCTGGGAGAAAATCCAAGACCCAGGAACCGCCTGCCCCTCCTTTAATACAATAAGACAAGGTTCTAAAGAGCCCTACCCTGATTTTGTAGCAGGACTTCAAGATGCTGCTCAAAAGTCAATTGCCGATGAGAATGCCCATAAGGTCATAGTGGAGTTGATGGCATATGAAAACGCCAATCCTGATTGCCAGTCAGCCATTAAGCCATTAAAAGGAAGGGTCCTGGCAGGATCAGATGTAATCTCAGAGTATGTTAAAGCCTGCGATGGAATTGGAGGAGCTATGCATAAAGCTATGCTTATGGCTCAAGCAATCACAGGAGTTGCTTTAGGAGGACAAGTTAGAACATTTGGGGAAAATGTTATAATTGTGGTCAAATTGGTCATCTAAAAAAGAATTGCCTAGTCTCAAATAAACAAAATGTAACTACTCAAGCTACCTCCACCACCGATAAAGCGCCACCTGGCCTATGTCCAAGATGTAAAAAT
>NW_016830923.1:0-612 GCF_001698545.2 Rhinopithecus bieti | reverse complement strand
AGATACCTTTATTTAGATGAGACAATATAGAAAAGCAGCAGATCCAAGTCACCAAGAATGGCCTGGGATCAAATCCTACTTAGAATCTGCACATACCTGGGAGAGTGAAATGACCTCCTCTGTGCCTCAGTTCCCTATTCTGAGATGTGGGAATGTTAGTAGATCTATGCTATAGACCTACTAAGATCTATTGGGCTAAAAACGATGAGATACAGATAAAGGCTTAAGAAGACTCATGCTTTGCAAATGCCCAGAAGTGTTCAATCATTCAATGTCTGGAAGAATAGTCCAGATACTTGGTAGTGGTTGGATACAGAGAGGGAGCGTGTATGGCTCCCCTGCCTGGGGAGGGTGGAAAGTGACTTCACTGTTTCCATGGGCATGATGCTTTCCAGCTCATGAAAGAGATCTGTCATTTCCTTGATCCCCAAAGTATCCCCGAGGGACGGGCAGAGCAGTGGCTACAAGCCGTATTTTCCAAGTCAATGAATTAAAAGTTAAGAGATTTTGAGTGACTTGCCCAGAGTTACCACAGTGAGGCATGAAGATCTGGGGCAAAAATGTAGTTGTTTCCCTGGGGACAGAGCTCCCTCAACACCTGAGTCCTCTAGA
>NW_016830922.1:0-2623 GCF_001698545.2 Rhinopithecus bieti | reverse complement strand
GGAGTCTCACTCTGTCGCCCAGGATGGAGCATAGTGGTGCAACCTCAGCTCAGTGTAACCTCCACCTCCCGGGTTCAAGCGATTCTCCCGCCTCAGCCTCCCCAATAGCTGGGATTACAGGCGCCTGCCACCATGCCCAGCTAATTTTTGTATTTTTAGTAGAGACAGGTTTTTGCCATGTTGGCCAGGCTAGTCTCGAACTCCTGACCTCAGGTGATCCACACTCCTTGGCCTCCCAAAGTGCCGGGATTACAGGTGTGTGCCACGGTGCCCAGCCTAGAATGCAGGTTCCAAGCAAACAGGAATTTTGTTTGCCCTGTACTGCAACACTCCCTAAACCAGAGCAGTGTCTGGCACACAGTAGGTATCTAATAAATGTACATATGCCATAGTGCATATAATTCAATAACACTCAGAACATTTGCCCAGATATACTTGTAGCTACTATTTATTAAGCATTTTCTAGTGCTGAGCACTGCTAGGTACTTTTCACAGTATCTCTTTTTTTTTTTTTTTTTTTTTTGAGACGGGGTCTCGCTCTGTCGCCCAGGCTGGAGTGCAGTGGCCAGATCTCTGCTCACTGCAAGCTCTGCCTCCCGGGTTCACGCCATTCTCCTGCCTCAGCCTCCCGAGTAGCTGGGACTACAGGCGCCCGCCACCACGCCCGGCTAATATTTTATTTTAGTAGAGACGGGGTTTCACCGTGTTATTCAGGATGGTCTCGATCTCCTGACCTCATGATCCGCCTGCCTCGGCCTCCCAAAGTGCTGGGATTACAGGCGTGAGCCACCGCGCCCAGCCGTTTTTCACAGTACCTCATGTTATCACTGCAGTTTCCACATTACCACAGTACAATCCTTATTACTCCCATTTTGCAAGTTAGAAAATTAATCTGCAGAGAATTAAGCTTAGGATTCCATAGTCAGCAACAAACTAAACCTGTCCCAGTGGAAAGCCTGTGCTCCTAACCATGAGGCACACAGTGGCCAGGGAGTGCCTCCCAAAGGACGGACTGAAGTGAAGGGACAGAAAGGGGAAAGTTCAAAGCAGAAGGAACATGTGCAGACTAAGGAAACAGACCAAGGAGGGGCTGAAAATTTTCTCAGTTAAATACAATGGGTTTTATCAAATCTTTTCATAGTTGCTGACGCCCTCAATACGCCTTGGATGTAAGCACTTCAAGAGAAAGTACTAGTAACCCAACAGAGTATGTTTAAGTACGGTAACTCCTACATTGTTAAAATGACTTAAGTTTTATATTCAGAACTCCAGAAATAACTTAGGGAAGGCGAGCCGTGAGGAAGGACTTTTAGTCCTCTTAGTCCTCCCTCAGAAAGATGAAAACTTTAGAAACATACAAGGATAAAAATCAAGTGCTTTATAACTGCACACCTAAAGTCCAAATTCCAATCCTATGTGCTTCTGATTTAAGAAATTAACAAGCAATTGCGGGCTGTTTTACTCCAATACTCACAGGATCATAACCCAAAACATTCTCAATAATAGAAAAAATGCTGTGTCTCTTGCTGACCCTCATGGACCCCGGAGTAAGCCGTTTTAATCTAGGCAATAAACATCGATTGAGAGTCAGTAGCCTAAAAGGCACTGCACTGTCTACATAGGCATACGACAACAATCAATATATTCAGCTGGAAGCAGGCAGACAAGAAAATAAAAATAAAAGCATTTCAATCAGTGATGAATGCTGTCCAGAAATGAAAAAATGATGAGCTGGAGGTAAATAGGGGAGGAAGGGCCTCTTGAAGGTCTTGGAACCAAGACTGAAATGACGAGAAAAAGCTACTTGGAAGGAGCACATTCTCAGCCAAGTAAAAAAAAAAAAAAAAAAAAAGGGAAAACATTAATAACAAAACTCTCAAGGTGGATATGAGCTCAGTGTGTTTGGGGCAAGAAAGGCCACATAGCTAGAGCTCCATGAATGTGGAAAGAGTGGAAGAGATGAGAATGGGGAGAAAAAGAGTTAAGAAAAAAAGTCAACCAAGGATGGTCCTGTAGGACCCTGGCAAGATGTGAGATGCTAAGCGCAATAAGGTGTCGCTGGAAGCTTTTCAGCAGCAAGGTCACACGAACTGGTTTTTGCTTTAAAAGGTTTGCTCTGGATTTCATCAAAAGCAATACAGGCTGGCCCTCACCTGGCCCAGTACACAACACCATGGCTACCAACGGAGAAAGGCAGAATTCATCCATATGCCAACATCCACCAGAATCCCAACAAAGAAAAGGAAAGAACCTCTTGGTGACCAGCTGCTTGGACTTCCAAGAACGTGCTCTCAATACCTAAGACCACTTTTTCTGAAATCCAACCTCCCCTCACCATTCTGCATTCCCCCCACGGATGAGACTGAAAAATAAGATATGATGCCATGGCACAAAAATTTCCCCCATTTCAAAACAGGTCCTGAAAAAATAGAATTGTGTTTCAGGAAGGCCAGGGAGGAGGCATAAACATGTTCTGAACATTTAGATTCTAGCACTGCACTGAAACCCCAAGACCCAGAGAAAGCAGCAACCCAAGTCTGGTGTCAGGGGCCTCCTGGTCACTTGGCTGGTCTAAGGTGATGGTCAATGCCCGCCTGCAGGGTGATGAAGAAGCCAAGACATT
>NW_016830921.1:0-917 GCF_001698545.2 Rhinopithecus bieti | reverse complement strand
CTACATAGACCAAGTGTTTCTTTCTCTTGCCTATCTACATAAATGCTATTTAAGAAAAACTGTACTGTAGACACGTGAAGCTGAATTCCACATTATAAAGCAGATGGAGATGACTGAGTATACTGTTTTGTGGAAGGAAGGTTTAAAATGATTTTTAGCTTTTTCCCTGAAATAGGGAATAATTTCAACTTTTTCCCTGAAATTAGGGAATAATGAAATGGGAAAATAATTAAATTTTCCCATTTAATTGTTAGATTTTGTTAGATTAGTCATGTATTGCAAGGGAAAAAGGAGCTAGATCACCCCATGTACCCAAATGAAAATTTAAAGGGTATGGGCGAATTCATTTGAACTGTTAATGGTTTTTTTTTTTTTGATAGTCTCACTCTGTTTCCCAGGCTGGGTGCAGTAGTGCAATGACAGTTCACTGCAACCCCAACCTTCAACCCCAGGCTCAAGTGATTTTCCTGCCTCAGCCTCCCCAACTGCTGGGATTTACAGGCATTAACCACCACACACAGCTTATCCCTCTTGGAGACTAGCTTTGAGTTTGGGCATTCAGTGAACTGTATTTTGGTTAATTCCCAAAGTTTCTCACTGTTGATCTTTAATTTGCTAAAAATCTAAATGTATTGTGAAATGCGTTACATTTCCTTAGCATTCACGGATTCCCTGTTAATGGGGCAGAGACGCAGAAGGCATTCGGACATCATCAGGGTTGCAGTTGAGTGCTTGCCCCATACACACTGGAGCTCTGGGCTCTGTAGCCCTATGGGGGTCCTCTGTCCACTGAGGGGGTCGGGTTACCTGGAAGGTTTCTCCAGCCTCTGCGATTTTGCCCTTTTCAGGTTAACATCTCATCGTTGTCCTGGACAGCATCGCCTTTCGTTCACTGACCCACGAGTGAACAGTTGGTC
>NW_016830920.1:0-614 GCF_001698545.2 Rhinopithecus bieti | reverse complement strand
CCAGAAGCGCTTCAGACCTGGTTTCTTGAGGCTTGGCAGAAAAGAAATTGGAGGCTGGGTGCTGTGGTGCATGCCTATAATCCCAGCACTTTGGGAGGCTGAAGTGGGAGGATCACTTGAGGTCAGGAGTTCCAGACCAGCCTGGCCAACATGGTGAAACCCCATCTCTACTAAAAATACAAAAAACATTTAGCCGTGTGTGGTGGTGGGCACTTGTAATCCCAGCTACTTGGGAGGTTGAGGCAGGAGAATCCCTTGAACCCAGGAGGCGGAGGTCGCAGTGAACCGAGATCATGCCACAGCACTCCAGCCTGGGTGGGGAAAAAAAAAATTGGAAACACCTTCTTCTCTTTCTTCCTAGTAAAACAGTGCCTGCAACTGGCCTTGCCTGGAAGAGCTGGTGTTCCTTCCACTCCCTGGAGTCCAAACACCATAGGCAGTGAGCATTCCTCACATTTACAGGAGCAATCACAGCTTCCTGTTTGTGGAAGATGTCAGAGCAAGATCTTTTTTTTTTAATTGGATTTTTAACTTAAAATTTAATAATCAAACTATACAATCAGCATAGTTTAAAACTCAAACAGAACTGCCTGGATTAAAACAAAAATCCTGGG
>NW_016830919.1:0-1392 GCF_001698545.2 Rhinopithecus bieti | reverse complement strand
TGTGACTCGGATCAGGGGACCTCCCTTGGGAAATCAATCCCCTATCCTCTGGCTCTTTGCTCCGTGAGAAAGATCCACCTACGACCTGGGGTCCTCAGACCCACCAGCCCAAGGAACATCTCACCAATTTAAATCGGGTAAGCGGCCCCATTTTTACTCTCTTCTCCAACCTCTCTCACTATCCCTCAACCTCTTTCTCCTTTCAATCTTGGCACCACCCTTCAATCTCTCCCTTCTCTTAATTTCAATTCCTTTCATTTTCTGGTAGAGACAAAGGAGACACGTTTTATCTGTGGACCCAAAACGCTGGCGCTGGTCACGGACTGGTGAAGGCAGCCTTTCCTTGGTGTTTAATCATTGCAGGGACGCCTCTCTGATTACTCACCCACATTTCAGAGGTGTCTGACCACGCTGCAGAGATGCCTGCCTTGGTCCTTCACCTTAAGTGGCAAGTCCCGCTTTTCTGCAGGAGGGGCAAGCACCCCAACCCCTACCCTCCCTGTCTCTACCCCTTCTCTCCTTTCTGGGGGAGGGGCAAGTACCCCGACCTCTTATTTTTGCACCCTAACCTCTTATTTTTGCCCACCAATCCCTTAGTTCCACGTGCTGATCCCTTTCCCGCTTTTCTGGAGGGCAAGAACCCCTGAACTCCTTCCCTCCATATCTCTACTCTCTCTTTTCTCTGGGCTTGCCTCCTTCACTATGGGTGACCTTCCACCCTTCGTTCCTCCTTCTTCTCCCTTAGCCTGTGTTCTCAAGAACTTAAAACCTCTTCAACTCACACCTGACCTAAAACCTAAATGCCTTATCTTCTTCTGCATCACTGCTTGGCCCCAGTACAAACTCGACAATGGCTCTAAATAGCCAGAAAACGGCACTTTCGATTTCTCCATCCTACAAGATCTAAATAATTGCGTAAAATGGGAAAAGGGTCTGAGGTGACTGACATCCAGGCATTCTTTCACACATCGGTCCCTCCCTAGTCTCTGTTCCCAACGCAACTCGTCCCAAATCTTCCTTCTTTCCCTCCCTCCTGTCCCCTCAGCCCCAGCCCCAAGCGTCGCTGAGTCTTTCTAATCTTCCTTTCTACAGACCCATCTGACCTCTCCCCTCTTTGCCAGGCTGAGCTAGGTCCCAATTTTTCCTCAGACTCTGCTCCCCCACCTTATAGTCCTTTTATCACCTCCCCTCCTCACACCCGGTCTGGCTTACAGTTTCGTTCCACGACTAGCCCTCCCCTACCTGCCCAGAAATTTCCTCTTAAAAAAGTAGCTAGAGCTAAAGGCATAGTCACGGTTAATGTTCCTTTTTCTTTATCTGACCTCTCCCAAATCAGTTAGCGTTTAGGCTCTTTTTCATCAAATATGAAAAACTTAGCCCAATTCACGGCCT
>NW_016830918.1:0-4542 GCF_001698545.2 Rhinopithecus bieti | reverse complement strand
CTCAAGGATAAAGCACAAAAACTCACCAACCAAGCAAATAATTATGCTGAAACCCCTTGGACACTCTCTAATTGGATGTTCTGGGTCCCCCCAATTCTTAGCCCTTTAATACCTATTTTTCTCCTCCTCTTATTTGGACCTGTGTTTTCCCTTTAGTTTCTCAATTCGTACAAAACTGCACCCAGGCCATCACCAATCATTCTATGCAAAAAATGCTCCTTTTAACAACCCCACAAGGTTACCCTTTACCCCAAAATCTTTCTTCAGTTTCATCTCTCACACTCTAGGTTCTCATGCCACCCCTAATCCCACTCAAAGCAGCCCTGAGAAACATCGCCCATTTTCTCTCCATATCACCCCCCAAAATTTTCACTGCCCCAACATTTCACCACTAATTTGTTTGATTTTTCTTACTAATATAAGAAGTCAGGAATGTCAGGCCTCTGAGCCCAAGCCTGCACAGATACATCCGGATGGCCTGAAGCAACTGAAGAATCACACAAGAAGTGAAAATGGCTGGTTCCTGTCTTAACTGATGACATTATCTTGTGAAATTCCTTCTCCTGGACAATGAGTCTCAGAAGCTCCCCACCAAGCACCTTGTGACCCCCCACCTCTGCCCACCAGAGAACAACCCCTTTGACTGTCATTGTCCACTACCTACACAAGTCCTGTAAAACTGCCCCACTCCTGTCTCCCTTCGCTGACTCTCTCTTGGGCTCAGCCCACCTGCACCCAGGTGAATAAAAAGCTTTATTGTTCACACAAAGTCTGTGGTGGTCTCTTCACACAGACGCATGTGACAGCAGCGACTGGTCCTGCTTCTCCTCAGCAGCCAGACTGGCAGCAGCAGCAGCAGCAGCAGTGGAATGGGGAGAAGAGGAATAATCCTCAGAATGGCTGTCTCCACCAGCGGTCTCCGGAGCCCAGGACACGGAGGGTGCGGTGGGAGGTTTAAAACTGGCCTGGGTCCCTGGATGTGCTGCTGCTGCCACTGTTACCATGTTGGAGGCAGTAGAAGGGGAGAGACTGACTCTGGTGTTCCCAGCCCTGGAAATAGTGACAGGAGACTCAGACCCCCTCCCTGGAGCTGCAGCCGCCTCAGCCACCACCGTGCCTCAGCTGGCTCCTGCTTAAGCCCATGGCTTCCACCTTTTCAGGAGAAGCTGAGGAAGAGGCTGCAGGGTTAGAAAAGACCGTGTCCAAGCCAGGCAGTTGCAACTGGACAGTGGCAGGGGGCATTGAGCTGGGATGTCCACTCGACCCCTGACTGTGGATGGGCCAGAGGGCTCAGGTGCTGTGGCAGCTGGCCAGGGAAGGTGCACTTGGAACATACTGTTTTGTCTTCTGCTGCCCCAAAGTCTCCTCAACTTGTAATTTGAAAATAGAAGTGTTGCTGACTTAATTTCTGAGAAAGCACCAAGTAATGGGATTTGTGGATGGACTTGAAGAGCCAAGAAATCAATAGTGGCTGCCTCTCGACCTGGGGAATTATGGAGCCCATGAATTCTCTAGGCCTCAGCTTCGGTCCCCAGGCTCTGAGCACAAAGAGAGGTGGGCCTGGTGGGTGGTGCAGAGCTTTGCCTTGCACCTCATGACTGGCTCAGCTTGCCCTCCTGGGCCCTCCCATGCTTCCTGCCATCTCTGTGAGGGGAGCTCCCAGCCTCTGCCTAGAATACCTGGGCAGCGTGATCAGACCTTGGGTCCCCTGCACCATCACCCCATTCCAGGCTGGGAAGCTTGAGGACCCAGGCAGGGCCCCAGTGTGCCACAGGGCTTGGCCACTGTGCAACTGCACTGCAGCTCTGGCCTCTGGCCAGGCCTTGCCCACCAACCTCTGCCTTCTGCCCTGTGTCCTCCACCCTGGCTGTGCATGGGGGGTGGGGGTTGGGCAGGCACATGGTAGAGTCTGCCAGTGGAGCCCTGGCAGGTTCTCTTTACCCCTGTGCCAGCCGCCCCAGGGAGCACCAGGGATTGAATGAGTAACTGCCACGTTTATTAAAAAAAATATTTGGTGACTAACAGAAGTGCTGTTTCTATACATAGAAAAGTTTAAAATAAAAACCAAAACAGTTTTCAAAGGCACCATGGCATTAATTATTCATCTCTTGCTAATGAAAACATGGCTTTGTAGACGCGGCCTCCCATTCCTCCAGGGAAAGCCTGGCCTGAAGAGCAGGGGAGCTGGTGACACCTGAATAAAATGGGGGTGGCTGTGATATCCTCCATGGCTATTTAGGGAGCACCCACTGTGTGCCAGGCTCGGCTGACCTGGGGGAGTGCACAGTGGGCACTGGTCACCAGGCAGAAACAGGGCAGTCAATGTCCCTCCAGTCAGGCCTGCAGAATGGGTTGGGGTCTGACCTAGAGGAGGGAGGGGGCAGCAGGAGGGGTTGGCTGGGCAGCAGAGCCACCTCTTGGAGGAGAGAGATGGGGACAGAGGCCACCCTGGCCAATGGCAGAGGACAGTGGCTACACGTCTGGGCACCCAGGCCAGAGGCCTGGCAAACCCCACAGGGTGGTTGGGTGAGGCCCTATTCTAAGTCATCTGATGACCCTCTCAGATGCTGCTGGATCCCAGAGGGGGAGAGGGAGCCTGCAGGCCTTGCATGGAGCCCAGGCGTGCCATGCCCAACTCCTAATGTGCCCACCAGGCAGAACCAGCCACGTGGTGATGCCACACCAGAAAGGGCCAGCCTGCCAGGCAGTCAGGGGCAGATGGGAGCAACATGGGAAGCAGCGGCAGGAACTTCTACTCCCTCTGCCTCCACCTCCCCAGCAGACCGTATGTACACTGACCAGCCGTGTGCAGCGGGGAAATTGGCGCCAGGCCTAGGGCACCCAAGCCTACTCTGGGCATTGCTGTCCAAAAAAAGGTGGGTCTAGGGCCCTGTGGACTGAGCCCCTCCTCCTGCAGTTACCCGGGGCAACCCCAAGCTCTGTGGGAAGGTCTGGAGCATTTGTTTGTTTCCTCTGTCGCCCAGGCTGGAGTGCAGTGGTGCCATCTCTGCTTACCGCAAGCTCCACCTCCCGAGTTCACACCATCTCCTGCCTTAGCCTCCGTTGTAGCTGGGACCACAGGCACCTGCCACCATGCCTGGCTTTTTTTTTTTTTTTTTTTTTTTTTTAAGTAGAGGCGGGGTTTTGCTGTGTTAACCAGGATGGTCTGATCTCCTGACCTCGGGATCCCCCGCCTAGGCCTCCCAAAGTGCTGGGATTACAGGCGTGAGCCACCGCGCCCGGCCTCGTTTGTTCTTTTGTTACTCATTCGTTTATTCACAAATGTCCCGGAGCTGGCCAGCTGGTTTCCTGGTTAGAGGGGATGTTGATCCCATCAGTTGCCTGCCTGGCCAGGGGGTCTGGGAGGCCCAGAGGAAGCGTCTCTGAGCTGCCTGGGTGCAGATGGTATCCAAGGTGACAGCTCCTGGGGGGAGGGGAATGAGTTGTGCCCTGAGGTGGTGAAGTGGAACCCCAGCAGGGGCCTTTGAAGCCCTGGCAGCCCCTTGGGCAGGTTAGGGAGTGGGAAAAGGCTGCAAGGAAAGGGGCGCCGGGGGGCAGCCGGAGGGTAAGGCTCCATCTCTGCTGGGCGGCTCCCTCCTGGTTAGCAAGGGCTCTGGTGTCCTAGCACCTGTGCTGGTTCCTGGGCTGTGGAGTGGAACCTGCATCCCCGCTGCCCATGTGGGAGGGCCCGGGTGGCTGGGCTTGTGTGCCAGAGACCCAACAAAGCTGGACAGAGCCTGGCGGGACCTGGCCCTGCGATGGCCAGGCTGGGTGTATTCAGAAGGCCTGGGAGGAACCAGCCTGGATACCTCCACCTGATTTCAGCCTGGGAGTGGATGAGGGGAGGCAGCAGGCCTGCGCTGAGCCGCCGCCCACAATGGCCTCCCCTGCTAGTGGGCCTGACCTCACTGGAAGCATCCCTCAGCCTGGTATGATTTCCTGTCTTCACCGAGCCCGCAGGGCCAGCCAGGTGCAGGAGTTGAGCGGCGGTCAGGCCCGGGGATTATTTTCATTTGTTGGTGCAGGGGCCTAGCAGACCCAAATCTCTTAGAGCTGGGGGTTCTCATCTCACCTGTCACTCCATGGCTCCCTTGGGTGGTTTTTTGTCTGGCGTGGGTGCTGGGCCCACCCTGTGCTGTGGGCAGCTCTCCAGCCTAGAGCCTACCCCGTGACCCTGGGTCTATCCTCAGGGCCCCTTTCAGAGCTGGAGCAACTGGGACACAATTGCTGAGCTCAGCCTGTGTCAGGTGCACAAGTGACCTCGCTTGGGAGACAGTGCAGCGGCAGTGGGCCCAGAGAGGGCTCTTCAGCTCCCAGTCACACAGCCAGGCCGGGAGAGGTGCACACTCTGGTACCTGATTCCCCATCAGCACTGGGTGGGCTGAGGATTGGGGTGGGGACCCAGGGTTGGGGAGAGGAAGGAACAGGGTACAGGAGAGGAGAGCCAGGGACCAGAGGGCATCATGGAGATGAAGGGGCAGGGAAGCCCAGGAGGGCATACACCATGGCACAGAAGGCAGACACAGACATACATGCCCATAT
>NW_016830917.1:0-2232 GCF_001698545.2 Rhinopithecus bieti | reverse complement strand
CCTGTTGGGGGATGGGAGCATGGGAGAGGGATAGCATTGGCAGAAATACCTAATGTAAATGACGAGTTGACGGGTGCAGCAAACCAACATGGCACATGTATATGTCTGTAACAAACCTGCACGTTGTGCACATTTACCCTAGAACTTAAAGTATATATATTTTATATATATATCTGTGAAGAGCACATTCCAGGCAGAAGAAGCAGTACATACAAGGGACCTGAAGCAGCTTCATGAATAGCATTGATAAGAAACATCAATGAATACTCAGCATGGCTTGAGTAGAATGCGTGAAGTAAAACAGGGTAGTAGGTGAGGTCAGAGTGGTGAAGAGGGGTGGTAGGATAGATCATGTCAGGCTTTAGAAGTCTTTTTTCAAAGACAGTCTTTTCCTCTAAGTTGCAAGGTATTTGGGAGGTTTCTGTCAGAAGCTGCTGCAAGGTGGACCGGGTAGAAGCAGAGAAATCCATTGGGGGCTATCGTTGTCTTTCAGGTAAGAGATAATAGCAGCTTGCACCAGATGGTAGTAGTCAAATGGTTGGAAAAAATCAAATTCTGAAAATATTTTAAAGCTAAAGGTAATGTAATTTACTAATAAACTGGATGTTAAGTATGAGTGATGGAAAAAAGTCAAGGATGACTACATAAATGTGAAGAAGGGTTCAAAATATTAGACAATGGCTGGAAGAGACAGGGAAAAAGGTGAGCAGTTTAAGAATATGATTGCCTGAAAATGAGAAGAAACCTGTATTACCTCAGCTAAGAATGCTGTAACATAATACCACAGACAGGGTAGTAAGAACAGAAATTTGGCCTGGTGTCGTGGCTCACGCCTGTAGTCCCAGCACTTTGGGAGGCTGAGGGGAGTGGATCACGAGGTCAGGAATTCAAGACCAGCCTGGCCAAGGTGATGAAACCCCATCTCTACTAAAAACAAAAAAATTATCCAGGTGCGGTGGCAGGTGCCTGTAATCCCAGTTACTTGGGAGGCTGAGGCAGGAGAATTACTTGAACATAGAGGGCAGAGGTTGCAGTGAGCTGACAGCACCACCGTACTCCAGCCTGGGTGACAGAGTGAGACTCCGTCTCAAAAAAAAAAAAAAGAAATTTATTTTCTAACGGTTCTGGAGGCTGCAAGTTCAAGACCAAGATGGCAGCAGGGTAGGTCTCCTCTGAGGCCTCTCTCCTTGGCATCCAGAAGGCTATCCCTTTGCTGTCTTTTCACACGGTCGCCCTCTGTGCACGCACATCCCTGGTGTGTCTGTGTGCTGAATCTCCTCTTCTTCTAAAAACACCAGTCCTATTGGAATAAGGCACAACCTAATGCTGTCATTTTAACTTAATTACCTTTTTAAAGGCCCTATATCCAAATGTGGTCACATTCTGACTTACTGTGGGTTAGAGCTTTAATACATGGATTTTGGGGAAAACACTATAAAATGCATATCATTGTGATTTTGACTTAGTAGCCATAGAAGAAGAGGAATCACATGAAAGTGTACTGCTCTCCCTCTTTTCAGACTGAAATATCATCTAAGATCAGGATTTGCAATGACCCACGTGGTAGTCGAGGGAGAGAGTGTCTTGCAGCAAGGCTTTTGGATTGTTCTTGGACATAAAGGGTGAATTATATAAAGAAGAGTTTTTGGAAATATTTGCAGGATTGGTATGGAAGCCACATGTCCTTTTATGGAATCAGGTTCTAGAAATTGAAACCTACAGATTTTGAACTTGCCACCTGTACCACATACATTTTTCTAAACCTAGTCTCAGATTGAGAAAGAGAGACAAAGAGAGACAGAAAATGAGATCAGGAAATAAAAATAATAAGAAGTGAATGAAAGTGCAGTTTTGACCTAAGGACCTTAAACAGAACAACGGGTTACTCAGACACTCCTTTTTTAAATAATGAAAATGAAATGAGAGAAAGTAGATGGTCGTTGTTATCACTATTATCACAGCTGTCATCCCCTCATTGATGCCTCATTAAGATGGATTTTAGTTAGATCGCAATCTAATATGGTATTTGGCATAGAGGAAGTGCTAAATAAATATTTTTAAATAACTGCCAGTGAAGGAGAGAAAAAGAGAACCTGAGTCATTGAGGTGATGTGTGAGTAGGATGCAAGCCAGGACAGAAGGTTACAGGGCCATATGTGGGTAAAAATGGCCATACTGGCCGGGCGCGGTGGCTCACGCCTGTAATCCCAGCACTTTGGGAGGCTGAGGTGG
>NW_016830916.1:0-1241 GCF_001698545.2 Rhinopithecus bieti | reverse complement strand
CATCCATATTCTAATCCATTTTCCATTCCGTTCTATGTTCCATTCCATTTCATATTCCATTCCATTCCATTCCATTCCATTCCATATTCCATATCATTCCATTCTATTCCATTCCATTACATATTCCATTCCATTCCATTCCGTTGTATTCCATTCCATTCCATATTCCATTCCATTCCATTTTCCATTCCATTCCATTCCATTCCATATTCCATTCCATTCCATTCCATATTCCATTCCATTTCATATTCCATTCCATTCCATATCATTCCATATTCCATTCCATTCCATTCCATATTCCATTCCATTCCGTTCCATATTCCATTCCATTCCATATTCCATTCCGTTCCATTCCATATTCCATTCCATTCCATTCGACTCTGTTCCATTCCATATTCCATTCCATTCCATTCCATTCCAATCCATTCCATTCCCATCTATATTCTAAACCATTCCCTTCCATTTTCCATTCCATTCTATATTCCATTCCATTTCATATTCCATTCCATTCCATTCCATTCCATTTCATTCCATTCCATATTCCATTCCGTTCCATTCCATTCTATTCCATTCCATTCCATTCCGTTCCATATTCCCTTCCATTCCTTATTCCATTCCGTTCTATTCCATTCCATATTCTATTCCATTCCCTTCTCTTCCATTCAATTCCATTCCACTTTCCATTCCATTCAATTCCATTCCATATTCCATTCCATTTCTTATTCCATTCCAATCCATATTCCATTCCTTTCCATTCCATATTCCATTCCATTCAATTCCTTTCCATTTCTTTCCGTTTCATTCTGTTCCACATTCCATTCCATTCCATACTACATTCCATTCCATACCATTCTTTTCCTGTCAATGTTCCATTCCACTACATATTCCTTTCCTTTCCATTCTATTCCATTCCATTCCATTCAATATTCCAATCCATTCCATTCCATTTTCCATTTCACTCCATTCCATTCCATTCCTTTCCACTTTATTCCGTTCCATATTCCATTCCATTCCATGTCATATTCAATTCCATTCCATTCCGTATTGCATTCCATTCCGTATTCCATTCCATTCCATTCCATTTCATTCCATTCCATATTCCATTTCAATCCATTCCATACCATTCCACTCCATTCCATATCCCATTCCATTCCATTCCATTCCTTATTCCATTCCATTCCATTCCATTCCAATCCGTTCCATTCCATATTCCATTCCCTTCCATATTCCATTCCCTTCCA
>NW_016830915.1:0-406 GCF_001698545.2 Rhinopithecus bieti | reverse complement strand
CTCGTTTCATGGTCTTCATATCCGTCATGTCGTTTATGACCTCTCTGCATTAGTTAGTCTAGCTGTCAATTATTCCACTCTTTTTTCAAGATTTTTGGATTCTTTGTGCTGGATACTTAATTCCCCCTTTAGCTCTGAGAAGCTTGATGGACTGAAGCCTTCTTCTCTCATCTCGTCAAAGTCATTCTCTGACCAGCTTCAATCCGTTGCTGGCGATGGGCTGCGCTCCTTTGCAGGAGGAGATGTGCTCTTATTTTTTGAATTTCCTGCTTTTCTGCCCTGCTTTTTCCCCATCTTTGTGGTTTTATCTGTCTCTGGTCTTTGATGATGGTGACGTACTGATGGGGTTTTGGTATAGGTGTCCTTCCTGTTTGATAGTTTTCCTTCTCAGAAAGCTTCTTTCACG
>NW_016830914.1:0-1435 GCF_001698545.2 Rhinopithecus bieti | reverse complement strand
AAGCTTGCGTGGGGCTTGCCCCTGAGTTTCCTTAGTGCTCCTCCCAGCCCCCACGGACACCAGCCGTTCCAGGCCGAGGCTTGTCCTGGTTAGACTCTTGTTGGTGGGGTCTGTGGTCCTGGATCGAGGGCCAAGCACTTCATTATTAAAATGATTCACCTGAGACCCATGGCTGCCTCCAAACGTCTCGTGAGCATGAGATGCAGCCAGTGCTGCCGCCCCAAGCTCTTAATTCCAGTGGAAAGGAGAAATTTTAATGTGCTCGTGTGACTCAGATGCAAATATTCAATTGCCGTTAAACTTTCAAGACCTTGAGAACCTCTGAGATTCCTTGGAAACCACTCCTTGGCCCCACGACTAACTCTCCTGTGGAAGGAGGCTGGGGTGGTCCGCGGGGTCTGGGGTCCTGCTGCGTTCTCCAGGATTCCTTCCGTTTCATCATTAGTCCCGGCTCTTTAGCAGGCAGAGCGGATTCACTGACATTTCCATTATTTTGTTCCTATGTTGCCTCAGTTAACTTAGAATAATCAGTATTTACCAGAAATAATTGGCGAGATGGGAATGATCGGTGATTCCCGGACATAGGCAGCCTGTATAGATAAGCATGTTACAGTGTCTGATTTCTGAGATGTTGGTCCACACCTTCTCAGCAACACACTTTCAGGGGTAGATTCCTGTGCAGGAGAAGCTGCTTTTCCCCGAGACGTGGTGGCGGCCCCTGCACTGGCATGGCAGGGTGGCTGTGTGACTGGGCAGGGCTGGACATGTTCCTCTCTGCCCCTGCGCTGGGCGCCTACCTCCGCCCCACATCTGTGTTGAGGGTGCCTGCCTTTGTTCCCCCAGCTCAAGGTCATATAATTGTACCTTCCTTGACACATTTCTGCATAGAGATGATATCTGGGGGCCAAATCTCAGTCGGACGTGCATGTAGGCAAATTATTCACATGAGTGACTTGGGTTCTCCGCGTTCAGGGTCAGGAGGCACGAGGTGGGTTTGGAGACAGCTGCCTGGCCTCAGGAAGTTTCTCTCAGAGCCTGTTTCTTTCTCTAGCAAAGTAAATGATTCCTATCTCACCGGGCTTTGACACACGCTCAGTACTCAGAAGTACTCAGATGCTGTCTGGTCTTTATTATAGTTAGTAAGAAAATGCGTTATCTTTTACAATTTATAGAATGTCATACAAGGCAAGCATGAAACCGGTACACTATCCTAATCTGAAGATGCGGGTGCTTACTCTTCGTAAGCATTTTGTTGTAATTCTGGCGTGTGTCAGCCAAGTTATATGACGGCACCGCGTGCATGATGCCAGCTCAGTTACCTTGGAAGGGGGAGCCTGAGGCTGCCAGGGAGCATCCCTCCTGCCTCCAGCCCTCCGTGGTTTTTCTCTCTCTCCTTCCCTCTGTCCCTCCCTATCCCCCACTCCTCCTCACCGCT
>NW_016830913.1:0-1433 GCF_001698545.2 Rhinopithecus bieti | reverse complement strand
GTTTTAGCCAGAATGATCTCGACCTTGTGATCCGCCTGCCATGGCCTCCCAAAGTGCTGGGATTACAAACATGAGCCACCGTGCCCGGCCTGCTTTTTTTTTTTTTTTTTTTTTTTTAGCAAACCATCACCATCAGAATGAATCTCAACATATTTCTTAACAAATATTGACAAGTTGATTATAATTTTCTTTTAAAAAGGGTCTTGCTCTGTTGTCTAAGCTGGAGTACAGTGGTGCAATTATAGTTCACTGTGGCCTCAAACTCCTGGGCTCATGTGATCTTCCCTCCTCAGCCTCTCAAAGTGCTAGGATTACAGATGTGTACCACCACGCCTGGCTAATTCTCAATTTATATGAAAATGCAGGCTGGGCATGGTGGCTCACACCTGTCATCCCAGAACTTTGGGAAGCGGAGGCAGGTGAATCACCTGAGGTCAAGAGTTCGAGACCAGCCTGGCCAACATGGCAAAACCCCATCTCTACTATAAAAACATAAAAAAAATTACCCGAGCATAGTGGCACACGCCTGGAATCCCAGCTACTATTGCACTCCAGCCTAGGTAACAAGAGCAAAACTCCGTCTCAAAGAAAAAAAAGAGAAAGAAAATGCAAAGGGCCAAGAATAGCCAAAATACTGACTTGTTCTGAAAGCTCTGGTCTATGAGATAATCCACTTCTTTTTTTTATTTTTTTTGAGACAGAGTCTCCTCGCTCTGTTGCCCAGGCTGTAGTGCAGTGGCGTGCTCTCGGCTCACTGCTAGCTCTGCCTCCCGGGTTCACGCTATTCTCCTGCCTCAGCCTCACGAGTAGCTGGGACAACAGGCGCCCGCCACCACGCCTGGCTAATTTTTTATGTTTTTAGTAGAGACGGGGTTTCACCTTGTTAGCCAGGATGATCTCGATCTCCTGACCTCATGATCTGCCCGCCTCATCCTCCCAAAGTGCTGGGATTACAGGCATGAGCCACTGCGCCCAGCCAGATGAGATGATCCATTTCTTACTGACTTCAAGATGTGATAAAAGGCTTCGAACAGTGGCTTATGCCTGTAATCCCAACACTGGGAGGAAAAAGTGGGAGGATCACTTGAGGTCAGGAATTGAAGAACAGTCCAGGCAACATGGTAGGAGCTTGTTTCTGCAGAAAAAGTTAAAATAAAATTTTAAAAAATTAGCTGGGCATGATGATACACACCTGTAGCCCCAGCTATCCAGGAGGCTGAGGCAGGAAGATTATTTGAGCCCAGGAGTTCAAGGCTATAGTGCACTATGTTTATACCACTGCATTCCAGTGTGGGCAACATAGTTAGACCCATCTCTGGGAAAAAAAAAAAAAAATTAAGAAAGAACAAAACCCGGTCGGGCACGGTGGCTCACGCCTGTAATCCCAACACTTTGGGAGGCCGAGGTGGGCAGATCGCGAGGTGAGGAGAGCA
>NW_016830912.1:0-911 GCF_001698545.2 Rhinopithecus bieti | reverse complement strand
GATGTTTTGTTGGACAAAAAGATCCATTCTAAGGGCCAATTTGATTGATGAATTATTCCTGTGGGAGAATGTAAAGTGTGAAATAAACACAAGGAAAGGGGAACGTCTGGAAGGATATAATGGGCTTTTTGAAGCTGCTCTTCTACCAGCTGGAGTTCCTGTAAAGCCAAAGGAGTTAAATGACGTGGGCTGTCCAAGTGACTGTCTCCTTCTAGAATAGAAAAAAGATGTTGTAATTGATACGTTGGTATTCCTAACACAGGACACATCCAATTAATGTCTCCTAAAAGCTTTTGAAAGTCATTTAATGTTTTTAAATGATCACATCGAATTTGAATCTTTTGGGGTGCTCTCAAGGTATAACCTAAATATTGAATAGGAAAATCCACTTGAATTTTGTCTGGGGCTATATTAAGTGAGTAGAAAGAAAGCTGAGTTTGTAACGATGCAAAAGCATCTTGCTGCTTTTCTTTGGTGGGTGCAGCAAGAAGAATGTCATCCATATAATGATATAAAAGAACAGAAGGATGACACTTTTGAACAGGATCCAGGGCCCGATGAACAAATTCTTGACACAAGGTAGGGCTGTTTAACATACCTTGAGGTAAAATTTTCACTGATATCGCGAAAGTAGCTGAGAATTATTAAAACAGGGACAGAGAAGGCAAAACGCTCACAATCCTTTTGATGCAAAGGAATAGAGAAAAAACAATCCTTTAAATCAATAACCATGAGCAACCAATCTTGAGGAATCATAGAAGGGTTAGGAAGGCCAGGTTGTAAGGATCCCATGGGTTGAATACATGCATTAATAGCACGAAGATCTGTTAATAGTCTCCATTTACCGCTTTTTTTCTTTATCACAAAGACAGGGGAATTCCATGGAGAAGTACTAGGCTCTATATGACCTA
>NW_016830911.1:0-614 GCF_001698545.2 Rhinopithecus bieti | reverse complement strand
TCACAATGAAGCCTATGATGACAAAGGAAGTACCCTCCCAAAAAAACTAGAAAGAACTTTTCTGAGAAACTACATATATACATATATATATATACTTTAAGTTCTAGGGTACATATGCACAACGTGCAGGTTTGTTATATATGTACACTTGTTCCATGTTGGTGTGCTGCACCCATCAACTCGTCAGCACCAATCAACTGGTCATTTACATCAGGTGTAATTCCCAATGCCATCCCTGCCCCTTCCACCCTCCCCATAATAGGCCCCAGTGTGTGATATTCCCCTTCCAGAGTCCAAGTAATCTCATTGTTCAATTCCCCCCTATGAGTGAGAACATGCAGTGTTTGGTTTTCTGTTCTTGTGATAGTTTGCTGAGAATGATGGTTTCCAGCTGCATCCATGTCCCTACAAACGACACGAACTCATCCTTTTTTATGGCTGCATAGTATTTCATGGTGTATATGTGCCACATTTTCTTAATCCAGTCTGTCGCTGATGGACATTTGGGTTGATTCCATGTCTTTGCTATTGTGAATAGTGTCACAATAAAAGTACATGTGCATATGTCTTTATAGCAGCATGATTTATAATCTTTGGGTATATACCCTGTAATG
>NW_016830910.1:0-1394 GCF_001698545.2 Rhinopithecus bieti | reverse complement strand
AATTTTGGGGCTTCTCATTGGCATATTCAAATTGCCAGCATCACTACTCTTTCACTTGGAGCCGTTAGAAAGTAAAATAAGAGTGACTTGAACACAGCACTGCAATACTGCAGTGAGACAGCTACTAACACAGTGAGACAGCTACTAAGACAGCTACTGCAACTGAGACAGCTACTAAGTGACTGACCACTGGGCAGGGAGTGTAGACAGCATGGCCCTGCTGGACAAAGGGATTCACATTCCAAGGGGAAGGACAGAGTGGGACAGCATGAGATATCATCCTTCTACTCAGAACAGTGTGTAACTTAAGACTTCTGAATCATTTCTGGAATTTTCCATTTAATATTTTTGGACTGTGGTTGACTGCAGGTAACTGAAATCTTGGAAATCATAGCCATGGATAAAGGAGAACTACTGTAAGCATATTTCACAATAACTAGAACCTTACTTAGCTTTCAGAACCAGGTACAGTAACTGTTGCATCTACCCAAGCCAGTTAAAGAAGCTACTTAAAGAGATACTTAGGACTTATAATCTGCCAAGATAGACTTGTGATCTTTTGTTTACAAACAAGCTTTTGTTTACAAAAACAAGCTTTTGTTCTGTTATTACAGAACAGTCCTGTTGTGACTTTCAGTCAATAAAGTGAGCCAGCACAGTCCTTCTAGATAGAAGCATGACTCCTGTGTTAGCATAAGGTAGAAATAATAAAATAAGTAATTTGATTAAAAATTATTATTTGAATGAATCTGACCATGTTTCAGAAACGCACAGGCTGAGTCACTCTGATGCTTAGAGTTCACTTCTGATTCTGACCAGGAGCAAGCTCTTCCTGCCCGTGCAGCGCTCTGACCGGTTCACTTTTTCATGGAAACCAGAGAGCTTTACCACTCACCAGTTAAGCTTTGTCAAAGGAGACAGGCCACTTATAAAAGTGCTGTTGTGGCAAGAAAGATATCCTTTAGAAGGAGTTAAGATTATTTAATATTCCGAGAATATTAGGAAATTATAGTTTGGTCTTAAGAGTAAATCACATCAAAGGGGCTGGGCATGGGGGCTCACGCCTGTACTCCCAGCACTTGGGAGGCTGAAGCTGGCGGATCATTTGAGGCCAAGAGTTCAAGACCAGCCTGGCCAACATGAAGAGACCTTTTCTCTACTGAAAATACAAAAATTAGCTGGGCATGGTGGTCTGTGCCTGTAGTCCCAGCTACTCAAGGAGAATCGTTTGAACCCAAAAGGCAGAGGTTGCAGTGAGCTGAGATTGTGCCACTGCACTGCAGCCTGGGCTGCAGAGCAAGACTGTCAGAAAAAGGAAGGAAAGGAGGGAGGGAGGGAGGGATGAGGGAAGGAAGGAAGGAAGGAAGGAAGGAAGGAAGGAAGGAAGGAAGGAA
>NW_016830909.1:0-613 GCF_001698545.2 Rhinopithecus bieti | reverse complement strand
CACACCCAGCAAAAATTTTTTTTTTTTTGAGATGGAATCTCGCTCTGTCACCCAGGCTGGAGTGCAATGGCGCGATCTCTGCTCACTGCAACCTCCGCCTCCTGGGTTCAAGCGATTCTCCTACCTCAGTCTTCCGAGTAGCTAGGATTACTGTTGTGCGCCAGCACGCCCAGCTAATTTTTGTATTTTTACTAGAGACGGGGTTTCACCATTTTGGCCATGCTGGACTCAAATTCCTGACCTCAGGTGATCCGCCTGCCTCAGGCTCCCAAAGTGCTGGAATTACAGGTGTGAGCCAACACGCCCGGCCCACCCACTTAGTTTTTTAAAATCTTTTTGTAGAGACAGGGTCTCCCTGTGTTGCTCAGGTGGGTCTTGAACTCCTGTGCTCAAGCAATCCTGTCTCGGCCTCCCAAAGTTCAGGGATAACAGGTGTGATTCGCCACGCCTGACCTGGTTCTGTTACATAGAGAGGTTTGCTGAAATTTTAAAATATAATTGTAGATTCTTTCATTTCTTCTTACAGTTCTTCCATTTTTGCTTTATTTATTTTGAAGCCCTGTTATTAATAGGTAAATAAATGTTTAGGATTTGCGTGTGTTCTTGACGAATT
>NW_016830908.1:0-1240 GCF_001698545.2 Rhinopithecus bieti | reverse complement strand
GCGGGAAAATGTTTGCGCGTGCGCGGGAAAGGTTGGCACGCGCGGGAAAGGTTAGCGCGCGCGGGAACAGTTTTGCGCGCGTGGGAGAAACTTAGGCGCGCGCGGGAGAAACTTAGGCGCGCGCGGGAAAAGCTTTGGGCGCACGCGGGAAGGGTTTGTAAATAAAGAACCCGGGAATGTGCCCTCTTGTCTCCGCTTTGCGGAGATCAAGCAACAGAGGTCGGCTAATTCCAGGCCTCATGGCTCCGGACAACGTAATTTGTCATTTTGCTTTATTTTTTGCTAGCCAAGCACCAACGTCACATTTCACTTAATTTTTATCCTGCTGAATGAAAACATTTTAACTTAGTGATTTTACTGGAAACAGGAGCAGGACAGAATATCTAGATCTCACTCTGTCATCCCAACTGGAATGCAGTGGCACGATCACAGCTACTGCAGCCTCAAACTCCTGGGCTCAAGTGATTTTCTCACCTCAGCCTCCCAAGCAGTTAGGACTACAGGTGTGTGCCGCCATGCCCAGCTAATTTTTAAATTTTTTTGTAGAGATGTGAATTCACTATGCTGCCCAGGCTGGTCTTGAACTCCTGACTTACCCCACCTTGGCTTGCCAATATGCTGGGAGTACAGGCGTGAACTACTGCTCCTGGTCAAGAGCTTACTTTTGTTTGCTAGTGATATTCTTGGTATCTTTTCATATTTGAGGCTTTCATGCTAGTGCTGAAGTATTACACTCACCATCTGAGGTTTACAGGACTTTTGTTTTAATATCAAACAGAGGGAACTGTTTAGTTTTGCATCTTTGCAGGTATACAAAATGTGCCTACTAGGACTCTGCTGTATATCCATTGAAAGGCAAGAAGTAATGCAGTAAAGCTTTGCCTGGCTAGAAGCTTTGGGAGAATGGAGTGTTCTGGTTTAATTCTATTAACTTGGAAGGATGAAGGTGAAAAAAATTCAAAACTTTAATTTCCTGTTGAATGCAATGTGAAAATATAGCCAGTGATTTCACTCTTCTTCTCTAGGAAGTTTGGACATTCAGATCTACTTGGTCTTTTATCACAGAACTCCTAGTGTGCCTGAGCTCTTACAGTGTGAAGATCCTTTTCTAAAACTTTAGATGTAAGAGGTTATAAATGATACTGGATGAGATCAGGCTGGATGAGAACTGATACCTGTAAATATACTGTTTAGAAGAAATCTCTGATTGCCACTTGCTTTCTTATTGAACTCATAAAAG
>NW_016830907.1:40541-51253 GCF_001698545.2 Rhinopithecus bieti | reverse complement strand
TTTGCAGGGACATGGATGAAACTAGAAACCATCATTCTCAGCAAACTAATGGAAGAACAGAGAACCAAATACGACATGTTCTCACTCATAAGTGGAAGTTGAACAATGAGAACACATGGACACAGGGAGGGGAACATCACACACTGGAGCCTGTCAGGGGATGTGGGACTAGGGGAGGGATAGCATTTGGAGAAATACCTAATGTGGATGATGGGTTGATGGGTGCAGCAAACCACCATGGCACATGTATACGTATGTAACAAACCTGCACATTCCGCACATGTACCCCAGAACTTACAGTACAATTTGGAAAAAAAAGTAGATAGTAAAGGGATCTAAATGGATATAGTTTTCCATATTCGATAAGATCGTAAAACCTTCATATCAATAGGCTGTGATAATGCAGCTGGACTTAGGTTTGACTGCTTGCAACTCCAAAACCAGAAAACAACAGGTGAGGGTTGGTGGGAGGAAAAGCAGATTTAATGAAAGAACTAACAAAACAAGAAGTTGGTGAATCAGAGTTCCAAAGTACCATCTCAAAATTTAAAGTTTACCATAGGGCTTTTAAAGGGAAACTTGGTATGAGAGACATGTGGGAGTGGTCCAGGTTGCAGCCAGTGTGTATCTTGTTCAGATGGCTCTCTTGGGTAATCACTTATCCAGAGGTCTGGCTTGTGTTAACTTCAGCCCATGGTGGTTGGCTTTGTTTCCAACTCCCCCTAGGCAAGAGGATTTCACAGGGCCCTTTGTGTAGTTTGTTTCAAGATTAACCTATGGAATTTTTTAAACAAGCATGCACTGCCAGAAGAGAGTGTCTAGAGGGGAAGGAATGAAGAGGTGAGAGGGAAGGGAAGGAAGAAAAGAAAGTGGGTGATTTTAAAATTGAGGTCCCTGGTTACAACCCCCAACCCCACTGTCAAGTTTCATTCCATTTCTATGGAAAAGGGGTAATGTGTTCATTTTGGTTACTTCCTGCTGAAAAGGAGTATGGTTAGGGGATGGTGGAATGAAACCTATCCACATGGAGTTGAAAGTATTTGCAAGACCCTGAACTTACAAAAGAGATCTGCTAGAGCATCATGTTGAGTGTATAACAACAATACAGTCTACAGCAGTAGAATACACTGATCCTTATAATCATGACTCAAATTATGAGCAACTTTTTTTTTTCACCAGGTGGGGCCTGATCCAAATCATAAAAAGAGTCATTGATTTAAGGGCATTGTGGATAAGACATAGTTCAATTTTCTTGTGCATGTCATATAGGGCTGAGGGTATGTTTCTGGAGTTATCTTCGATGTACACATAGCATTTAGTCTCAATTATAGCACATGTTTGTCACTCTCAATTGTACTTCGAGCTCCTGTGGGAATTGATGACAGGTTAGCTAAATATACATATTTAATAGGTGGGGGGGGAGTTATGAATAGTCATGAAAGTGGTCCCGACAAATGTGTATGAAACAAATATGCATGTAATATATGACTCATGTTCATTTTTGGTTGGAAACTTAACATTTAAAAAAGCTGTATGTGTCAAACAGTCTTTTCAGGACACAAAGGCACTCTCATGTGCAATTTCTGTAAATTAGCCAGAACTAGTCCATGGTCAGTGGTCTTTTATTGGGAGAAAGTTATTAAAATTAATCTCTTCTCTAATTAAAGCTGTAGTTATTACTGGTGGAACAGGAGTTGGAAGTCAGTCAGCTGATCTCAAGGCCAGTGCTAGTTTGACTGATAGAGAAAAAAACATAAACTAAAACAAAACCTTGTGGCACTTAGAATACAGATTACTTTTAAATTATAGGAGTTTGTGAAATAACCCTTGCCTGGCAAGTCCTATCATGATTTACACAGACCATCTATGATATGCTTTGAATTTCTGACTTGTCCTGTACTACCTCTTTCTTAAATAACCAGTTGTTTTATTTCACAAAAAATTCAATGTATAAGGTATTTTCTCATACAAAATCACTTTCTTTTTTAAAAATAACCTTTTTACCAAAATACATATTTATATTCATAACTTTTTCATACTTTTCTATTCTACTTACCAGTTCATTTCTAACATTTAAATAACCTCCAAATAACATAAAATTACTTGTTTCTCAATAAGAACACAACTTATGAAATTGTATGATAACTAGGATTTTTTTCCTATTAACCATTTTTAAAGCCTGTGAACATCAGGTGTTTACCTAAGCTATAATCTTAAATTTAAATACATGGGCCTTGTGCCAATAACTCTGAAGATTCAACTCTTTTTTATTAAACCAACAATATTAAATTGGTCTTACTTATCAAAAATCACACAAAGATTATTCTGTTTTTGCCTCTGTTTATAGTACTATATATTTTGTGTCACATTCTGATGTCTTAACATTTCTAACAGAGACAAATATAAAACTTACCTAATCAGTAAACATAGACAAAAATATATGTTAAGAATTCTTAAAACATTTATATTTTTATTTTACTGATACTTTTAAAATCCTTTTTATTTTCCAAAGATGATTCAATTCATGTGAACTTGATAGGCATTTTGGATTTAATTTATGAATACTCACTTATAAATTAATTTTGTAGCATGTTAAACACAACACATGATATAATACATGCACATACATATAAATACATGTAAACATATATATACAAACACAAAGATCCAGTCACTTTGGAATTCTAGCCACGAGACAGCATCACAAACTCACTGTCCTATAAAAGATACTTGAATTCAAATTATTTATCAGATAAAATTGGAGCCTATTTACATGGCTAAATTTTGTTTGCCCTGATAGCTAACCCAATGAAGGTTGTTGACCAAAATCCTGAGTAACAGTTTCCATGGTAGTTTAATTTTGAAAACTTCTTTTATCTTTTCATCAGATCTAAATGAGCTATTAATGTCTATATTTTAGTTAGAACTAGCTGAACTATATAAGCAAAACAAAAGCTTCAACTAACTTTGAATTATAGTTTTATCTCAACACCAGTATCTTAATAACAGCAGATTCAGAAAAGATAAACAGAGAGCTTTAGAAGACTCTGTTTAACTTTACAGTTGCCAGTTAACCATGTGAGTTCTGAATTTTTATTGTTGTAATTATCCCATCAGTTTAAAATGTGAGCAAAAATGGGCTGTATTGTGTAACCAGCTGGAGTCCCAGAAAATCTGCCATGTGTTTGAACTTTTCCATGTTTTGAAATATGTAAGACTGGGATCCACAAAAACAGACAAATATAAATGAACTAGTTCTCAAATTGGGTAAAATTCTGACAACTATTCCTTTTTCTACCAGGTACCCAAACTGAATACAACCATAAAGTGGCTTACTCCAAGGAAAAGCCGAAATGAATAGGAAGGGTGTTCCAAGTTGTACACACCAGAGTGACTAACTCAGTCTTGAAGCCCATTAACTACCCCAAACAGCATGTTTGCTTGCTTTACTGAAGTGTTACTGGTGGCTGTTGCGATAAGGGAAAAGAAGGTAGAATCCCCGAGACAAAGTGTTCTTGGCAGCTTCTGGGATGTCCCTGGAGTCCCAGCCACAGTGTCAGCTAGCCATGAGCATCTTGTGCTCACAAGCAATTGTTGCTCTGCCCAGTAGCATAAATGGGAAATCCCTGGTGTGCTTCCATGTTCATTTCCTTCATCCATTAGAAATTAGGCAGGCTAGACTACCTGAAGCATGCAGCCTCAAATTTACATATATTATAGTACACAGAGCAACCACAAAAAAAATATAAAAAATTATACAATAAAAATAATCAAGGTCAATTCCAAGAATGTTTAAATAATTAACAGGAAAGCAGAAAGGAAGAAAAGAATAAGAAACACAGAAAACAAGTAATTAAATAAAATATTTAAATACTAACATATCAATAATTACCTTAAGTGTAAATATTAGTAGTTCAATTTAAAGATATAGATTAGATAAGTGACATGGGTAAATTGGTGCGTTAAGAAGCTCCAAGTCCTCATGGGGGAAAAAAAAGGCAGAAAAAACAAACAAAAACACAAAACAAACTGGTTAACATTATCGTATGAAAGATCCAGAAAAGTGTCAAGGGTCTATAACCATCAACTGAATGACCTTTTTTTTTTAAATGACATTCAAAACAGTAGGCAATTGTTTGACATTTTGACTCACCATTGCCCTACTCCTTCCCTGGCATGGAGCAGTCTTGGTCTGAAGAAAGTGGTAGCTTACCTTTCAATTCCCTCCTTTGAAACTGAAGGGAGCACAGCAGATCTTAACTGTAATATTCTAACCTGTCTGGGGACTGACTGAATGACTGGTCTCTGTTTTGCCTAACTTGGATCTCAGGCACAGAACAGTGATGCAACTCAGATCTCAGACAGGGAGAAGAAAAGAGTGCTGCTGAGAAAGCTGCAGGGAGGCTAAAATCTACAGATGCCTGGGGAAAGTTATTACGGGTGAAGAGACATAACAGACCACCTAAGGCTCTGAGGCGATTCTGGGGTGAGATTCTTTGGGAAATTAAGACACTAAAAAGCAGCTATGTATACAAGAAAATTGAAAAAACCACAAACAAGCCCAGATATGTGTATGTTGCATGCTCAGAAAAGGCCAGAGGCCTTAATATTTCATTTTGAGTTAATCTTAAAGTCCAAATAATACCCAGCAGCAAAGTACAGAACTGCCTTGATACCAAACCAGCTTGAAAAGAATGAGAAGGTAGGTAGCTGTTTTATAAATGCTCAAGTTTTAACAAAAAGATGACAAGATTTATTACAAAAGTAAAGCATGGTAAAAGACATTACATGAAAACAGTAACCAAAATATAGTTGGGTTGGCTATACAAACATCAGCCAACAGTATTTAACTGTAAGTAAAATACTGTTGCAAGAGACTAAAGAGGAAATTATATACTAAGGAAAGCATCAATTCACTAAAAATATATAACAATAGTAAACATCAAACATCAGAGTTCCAAAATATCTGATGCAGGATTGATGCCAGAAAAATGGCAGAGTGGGAAATTATTCTTCATCCTACCACAAAACTAACAATTAGACAGCTATCTTTGAATGAAAATAGCCTTGAAAGAGTTCAAGATTCCAATTAAGATCCTGCAACAAAAAATGGAGAATAACTGCACAGAATGTATTGTTGGGTAGGTTGGCATACTTGAGATGTCTGGAGAAAGCTAGTAACAAAGAATAAGGGCGGAACTCATCAGTATCATTAATGCAGTGGGTGCCACCGTGGTCTCCAATTGCCTGCTGTGTAGAGGGCACCAGCAGTTTTTGTCACTGGGGTATTCAACTATTGGTGAGGCAAAACTCCTGAAGAAGGAAACACTTCTGAATCCACTCCTTTAAAAAGGAGGTTTTATTGTGCTGGTCTAGGACAAGGGCTACTACCTCTCCAACCCCATGGCCACCCTGGACCTGGAGCCATGGCCACTCCATGTCCACACTCCAGAACCCATTTTCACAGCCATAGCACACATACCACTGCATTTCAGAAACTAGAGCAAGAGCCACTGTAAGATAGAACCGCCCTGGTCCTTAGAACTGTGGTCACTCTGTGCATACTTGCACTCTGGACACCAGCTTTGCCACCATTCCATCAGTACTCATACTTTGTGATACAGCTCCAATGAACGGAGGAAAACCAGGGTCCTTTGCCTCATGCCGATTAGATAAAATTACATGGACACATGTGGAGTAGTTTTAAGGAGTGGAGTGTTTAATAGGAAAGAAAGAAGGTAGAAACTCCCCCGCACAGAGATAGAGAGAGGGGGGCTCCAAGCCAAGTGAGGAAACCCCGAGTGTAGTGGAAAACAGTCGGCTATACTAGGAGGCTGGAGGAAGTGGTGTATGATTTGCATAGGGCCCAGGGGACTGGTTTGATCAGGTATGCAATTCACATAGCCCATGAAAAAACTGGCCCTGCTAGCCTTTTAATATGCAAATATAGGGTGCCATAATGTCCTGCATACGTTGGGTTATCTGGAGGCAGCCATGATACTTGGCACACAGTGCGACAAGGAGAAGAGGGTGGGAATTGCCATATTGGATGGACTCAGTTTCTAATGACTGGTATTTGTATATCAAAGCTTCCCAGTGGCTTTGCCCTTCAGGCTGATTTTCTACTAGAGTAGAAACATTTCTGGAGCTCCATTTGTTGTAACCAAATGAGTTATAGAGAAACGTCACACTTTGAGACAAATTAAGGAGTCCTTTATTAGCCGGTGACCGAGAGACAGCTAGCGCTCAAAATTCTCTCGGCCCTGAAGAAGGGGCTAGATTTTCTTTTATACTATGGTCTAAATAGGGGAGGGGAGTTTAACTGAAGCAGTTTTACAGAAGCAGAACAGGCAAAAAGTTAAAAAAAAAAAATTGGTTATAGAAGCAGTTACAACAAATAAACAGTTCCAGGTGCAGAGGCTTAAATTATCACTAAGAGATAAATGCAGGGGCTTTTAAGTACCTTGCATGGAGCACATTCCCAGGAGCTGCTGGTACAGCCTGCCTCAATATCTTATCAGCAGGTGCATTCTTGGATGTGCTTGGAGTCAGCTTGCACTAGTTATTCCATTAAGGGGGATAAAGGGGGCTGCAAGTGAAGAAACTAAAATGGAGTCTGTGCAGCTCTCTCTGCTAGGAGAGGGTCACTCAGATTAAAACAAGCTAGGGTATCACATTCCCCACTTATGTTTTGAGGAATCAAATAGTTGATTCTTCAGTCATAGCAAGGGTGTTATACTGGGTTCTGAGACACATAAGTTTGACAGAAGCTATGTGCTGCTTTACAAAGCTAAGGAGTCAATTTAATATACAAGGCCCAAAGATTAAACTTAACAAGAGGAGGAGAAGGGGTCCTGCCAATCTAGTAATTAGAGTAGTTAGCCTTGGATTTCAGTTGAACATGCTTTGATACCGGGGGTGTTACTTTCTCATTCTTGTTGGCATCTATCTAGATTTTCTCACACTCTTTGGAGAGTATCTTTTAGGACTGCAGACTGATTGGCATAGAAACAGCAACTCTCTTCTAGGGTGGCACATAACCCTTCTTGGGAGAGAAATAGTAGATCTAAGCCTCGGCGGTTTTGAAGAACTACTTCAGCTAGAGACTCTACCTGGGTATGTAGCATATTTATGGCTGACTGGAGATTGCTTAAATCAGCATCTACTTGCTGAGACATGGACATTAGTCCAGTTTCTCCCTGAAACAGGGCAGCCATGCCAATGGCTGCTGACCTAGCTATGCTAAGGCAGGCTAGGGGGGGTACTAGGAGTGGGGCAGCTCGGCGAAACCTGGAATGCAATTCAGGGGGAGCAATACGAAGTTGCCTTTCTGGCCCACTGTACACATAGACCTGGGGGAGTACATGAACCAACACACACAGGAAAGGTCCGGGTTCAGCCAATTGATGCAGTGAGTGAGGCCTGAAGTACAAGCCAACCAGGTATTGTTAGGTGCCTGGTAGGAAACTGAGGCATTTAAGGAAGTAAGTAGAGGTTGATTACAAGTGGCCTGAAAGGGAGAAGCAGATAAGTTATACCCATGGCTAATTAGACAGGAGGCATTCCCTGTCACGTCTCCTAGTGTAAGGGCATGGGGTCGTGTATGACAAGGAAGAGAGTTAACCTTGAACATGGTCTCCACTCCTAAACTAATATAATATGGGGGTTTGGCTTTTAGGCACAACCAACAATCTCAGGCTAGTTTAGGCTGGGTGAGATTAAGGAGGTGACACACCCTGTCCAGAATGGACATCAGGCTGGGTTGGAGATGTTGTCATTGTAATTGAGATTTAGTAACCAGGAGTAGCTGGAAAGTTAAATTGACCCTATCTTGGTGTTTTTGGAACATAGGGTCGCTTAAATCAGTTACAGGTCTGATTGGCTTAGGAGGGTTCCATGGGACCAGGATATTTTACTGAATGGTGAACATAGTTCCAGCATAAAAATCTGAGATATAAAGCCTTAATCCCCAAGACATGCCATAATACCATTGAGCGGAATTACAATTATGGATAGTTATAGTAAGAGGGTTGCAATTTCTTATAGTACACTGTCTAGGACAGGAAGTGCGAGTTATGGAGAGGGTTGAGGACTGGGTTGATCCTCCAGAGTAAGTGTCCAGGGTTACACATGACCAGTGAGGGCAGAAAAACTGATAGGAATCTGAACAACAAGAGTCAGGGTGATTTCCAGGACAGAGGTAAAAATCAACACTCTGGAGTCCTTTTTCTGCACCTTTGGAGCTCCCACATGCAGTCCGGTTTCCTGTGTGTCTGAATCCTGCAGCCAGGTCAACGATTCCTGCTCCTATGACTGGCAGATTGCATTGCTCTTCATGGGTACGGGTAGGCTCTGGGAATAAAGTACATAAATCGACTACAAAAGAGACTTCTTTGGAGGTTCTTGCCTTCCAAGTAGTGTTTGCAAATACATATCCTTTAGAGCCGTCGGCATGGTGAGGATGATGGTATGAGGTCCTTTCCAGGCAGGAATGAATCCTGCTTTCTGGAACTTTTTAACATACACCAGGTCACCTGGCTGGAAAGAGTGGCAGAGTCCCATCTGGTCAGGAACTGGATTGGGGTGTGCTCCCTGGACAAGCGTCTGGATGATGTCTCGTACCTGCTGGAGAGACTACAAGTACTGTAACAAATTACCTTAAGAGATTTCTGCTAAATGGGTGTCTCTCAACCTAGGTAAGATAGGCAGAGCCTTTCCATACATAATTTCAAAAGGTGGAAACCCAGCTTGGTAAGGGGTGCATCTTACTCTAAGAAGGGCTAAAGGGAAGAGTCTCATTCAATCTTCACCGGTCTTTAGAATTAATTTTGTAAGAGTATTTTTAGGGTGCAGTTCATGCATTCTACCTGTCCAGAGCTCTGGGGCACAATGGAGTTTCCAGCTGATGTTTAATACCTTGCTGACTGACTGAGCTATGGATGAGGTGAAGGCTGGCCCATTATCAGACCCTATGGCAACAGGCAGCCGGTGTCTTGGGATGATTTCATTTAGTAAAAACTTAACGACTGTCGTGGCAGTTTCGCTTCTGGTGGCAAATGCCTCAGTCCACCCGGAAAAGGTGTCTACTAGCACCGGGAGGTATTTATACTTTGCCCAGTGCAGTTTTATCTCTGTAAAGTCAATTCCTACTTTTCTCCTGGTGAGTCTCTGCAGACAGTGGCCTGGGCTGGGTTTGGAACATTGCTTGGCATTTACCTGAGCACAAGCCGTACAGTGAAGAGTTGCTTCATCAGCTAAGTCCTGAAGGTGGGGGATCTTGAAATGGCTCCTTAGAGGCTGGGCCAGTTTTACTCCTCCTAAATGGGTGGTAGAATGTAGATGGCTGATTAAAGTTTCCCCGAGGGCTCAGGGCATGAGGATTCTGGAATCAGGAAGAATCCACCAACCTTCCCGGTTTTTACTGGCCTGAAGATCTGAAGCTTGTTTTTCTTCTTCTGGGGAATATTTTGGGTTGTCTGGCAAGTCAGGTTGTGGAAAGGACACTGCAGGTAGCAGGGTCAGAGGCACGACTGGAAGCCAAGCTGCCTCCGGAGCTGCAGAGTCTGCTCTTTGGTTACCACGGGCAACAGCCGTGCTCTCTCTTTGATGTCCTTTGCAGTGAATTACAGCCACTTGCTGAGGAAGCCAAACAGCTTCAAGCAGGGCTAAAATTTTGTCTTTCTTTTTAATAGTTTTTCCTGCTGAGGTGAGTAGTCCTCTCTCGATAGATGGCTCTGTGTACCTGTACAGTAGCAAAAGCATACCTGCTGTTAGTGTAAATGTTAATACACTTATTTTTACCCTATCGGAGAGCCTGAGTGAGGGCGATTAATTCAGACTTCTGTGCCAAGGTACCTGCCGGCAACGCTTTGGCTCACAGCACATCTGTCTCTGTAGTAACGGCTGCACCAACCTTTCGTACTCCTTGTTTGAGGAAGATGCTACCGTCTGTAAACACGGTGGTATCCGCCTTCTTTAGGGCCACATCTTGGAGATCAGGTCGGCCAGTTTCCGTAGTTTCTAAGAGTTCCTCGCAGTCATGGACAGGTGTAGTGAAGTCTGGATCAGGGAGTAAAGTAGCTGGATTTAAACACCTAGTGGGACAGAAAGTCAAACGAGGCTTATCTAACAGTAAACTCTGATACTGCAGGATGTGAGCATTTGACCTCCATTTGCCAGAAGCACTTTGTAGCAAAGTCTCTATGGCATGAGGAGCCATAAGGGTTAAATTTTGACCTAGAGTCAATTTGTCAGTCTCCTGGACTAGGCTTGCTGGTGCTGCTATGGCTCGCAGACAACTTGGCCATCCAGAGGTCACAGGGTTCAGTCTCTCAGACAAATAGGCTACTGGGCGTCTCCAGGGTCCTAAAGTCTGAGTGAGCACACCCTTAGCAACTCCCTGGCTTTCATGAATGAAAAGGTGAAATGGGTTTAAGATATTTGGGAGAGCTAGAGTGGGGACCTCAGTTAATGCCTTTTTCAGGTTTTTGAAAGCCTGTTCTAGGCAACCCACAGAATGGGAGAAAATTTTTGCAATCTACTCATCAGACAAAGGGCTAATATCCAGAATCTACAAAGAACTCAAACAAATTTACAAGAAAAAAACAACCCCATCAAAAAGTGGGCAAAGGATAAGAACAGACATTTCTCAAAAGAAGACATTCATACAGCCAACAGACACATGAAAAAATGCTCATCATCACTAGCCATCA
>NW_016830907.1:30895-39896 GCF_001698545.2 Rhinopithecus bieti | reverse complement strand
TAAATGACAAGTTGATGGGTGCTGACGAGTTGATGGGTGCAGCACACCAACATGGCACAAGTATACATATGTAACAAACCTGCACGTTATGCACATGTACCCTAGAACTTAAAGTATAATAATAATAAAATTAAATTAAAAAAAAGAAAGAAAGCCTGTTCTTCGGTGTCAGTCTAAACTAGTGGGCCATTCCCTCTAGTAGCGGTGTACAGGGGCTTGGCAATCTCTGCAAACCCTAATACCAACAGGTGACAGTATCCTACGGCCTCCAGGAATTCACGGACCTGTCTCTTGGTGGTGGGAGTAGGGATTCACAGGATGGCTTCCTTACGAGCACTGGTGAGTGCCCTTTTCCCTCTGTTTATCTCATACCTCAGGTAGGAGACTCTGGAAAGACAAAGCTGGGTCTTTTTGGCCAAGACTCGATACCTGAGTTCCTGAAGGAAGTAAAGTAGGTCCTTAGTATGTTGCAGGCAACTGTCAGTAGTTTCAGTAGCTAATAAAAGGTCTTCTATGTACTGAAGAAGAGTACAATTAGGGTGTCTGGCTCAGAATGGTATAAGATCCTGTTGGAGGGCTTCCTTAAAAGGGTGGGGAATTTTAAAACCTAGAGGTAACCGAATCCAGGTCAATTGGGTGGTGTCTCCTGAGCCAAGATCTGTCCATTCAAAAGTAAAGATAGTTTGGCTTTTGGGGGCTAGAGGAATAGCAAAGACAGCATCTTTTAAGTCAAGGACAGTGTACACTATGTGTTCTGGCAGGAGCAGTCTGAGTAAAGTATAAGGGTTAGAGACAGTTGGGTGGACAGTGACTGTCCATCTATTAACTTCTTTTAAGTCCTGTACAGGTCAATAATCATTTGTTCCAGGTTTTTGGACCAGCAAAAGTGGAGTATTCCAGGCAGGGTACTGACTTGGTGTGAGTATGCCAGCTTATAACAGTCGCTGAATATGAGGGTTGATTCCCTGCCTAGCCCACTGACTTATAGGATATTGCTTTACCTGGACTGGCAAGTAGGTGACCAGGAGTTCTACTACCACTGGCGGATGGTGCTTAGCCAGTTCCGGGGGAGTTGACTCAGTCCAGACTCGAGGAAAGAGAGTCTGTAAGTCCAGTAGGGGAGGATTCGTCTTATTTTCCAGCGGTTGTGAAGGTGAAACTAAGAGATATTCTTCTGACAGAGGGGTGGTTAGCAGGAGCTGAGCAGTAGGGGGCATTGTGTCCCCTAACATGAGGTGAGCTTGTTGGGCCAAGAAGGAAATAGATGCCTGCAGCTTGTGGAGCAGGTCTCACCCTGGAAGGGGAAAAGGACACTCTGGGACCACAAGGAATGAGTGGGTTACTCTTTTCTGTCCCAAACTCACCTCTCGTGAGTGGGTGATGGGATATTTCTGAATAACTCCAGTAGCCCCCTGTACAGCCACTTTCCTATTAGAGACACTGCCTAGGGGCGTCTGCAGTACCGGGTGTTCTGCCCCAGTGTCAATTAGGGAGTGTACAGGCTGGCCCCCCACTGTGGCGGTCACCATGAGCTCCCGGGGACCAAGTGTAAAGGAGCCCTGGACTCGTCAATCATCAGATTCCTCCGCAGTGGGGAGGGTGAGAACTTTTTTCTCTTCTGGTTTTTCCTCTGGTCTTAATGGGCATTTCTTTTTCCAGTGTCTTATCTGCTTGCAAAAGTGCATTGGTTTTCTCCAGGTGAGCCCGCTCCCCTTTCTGGCCCTTTTGGCGGGGACCCGGGTTTCCCTGACCATTCTTCTGTGATGGGGCCTTTCCTTTTGACTTCCTGAATGGCAGCCACTATGATTTTACCTGTCTTTTGATGCTTTGTCAGTGGCTTTTTTCAGCTGCCTGAGCTGCCTGTTTCTGCTTTTCAAATTCTCGGTTGTCGAAAACCTTTTGGGCTATCTCTAAAAGTTGACTGATGTTCATTCCAGCAAGTCCTTCTAGCTTTTGTAATTTTCTTTTAATGTCAGGGGCTGCCTGAGCCACAAATGCCAAATTAAGAGCATGGCTATTTTCAGTAGCCGCCAGGTCAAAAGGGGTATAAGTTCAATAGGCCTCCTGGAGGCGTTCCAAAAACGCTCCTGGTGACTCATCAGGCCTCTGGACAACTTCAATTGTCTTTGACAAATTTATGGGTTTTTGAGCGGCTCCCTTGATACCTGCAAGGAGATACTGGTGAAAATCATCTAAAGCTCTCTTCTTACCAGAGGAGTTTGGGTCCTAATTAGGCCAGGTAGAGGAAAAAACCTCCTCAATTTTGTCTTGGGCTTCCTTTTCTGGCCCACCAGCTGATGTAAGGTAATACTTTCTGGCCTCCTTTCGGATACATTCCCTCTCTTCAAAGGTGAAAAGGGTTAAAAGGAGTTGCTGGCAGTCATGCCAGGTGGGTCAGTGAGTCCAGAGTACGGACTCCATTAGTGAGGTCAAAACCTGGGGCTTTTCAGAAAAGGGGGGATTATGAGCCTTCCAGTTGTACAGGTCAGAGGTAGAGAAAGGGACATACACTAAGAAGGGCGCTCATCACCCGGAGGGATTTGCACCTCTCTCAGCAGGAGGATGGGGGCTACCTCCTCCTGCCTCAGCCATAGGTGGAGAGCCTACAGGAAATGTAGTCGAGGAGACAAGGGAAGAAATCGAGGGAGCAGGAGGGTTATAGGGCGGCGGAACTGGGTGAGGAAAACTTTCCTCTTCTTTAGGAGGCAGTACAGGAGGAGCCGAGGGGGCTGAGGGTCGGGGCAAAAATGCGGACCAGCTCAAAAGGACCTTGGAAATGGGATCATGAATGGTGCATGAGCGGAGCCAGGGAGGAGGGCTCCAGACCAAATCTAGCCATTGATAAATGTAGGGAAATTGATCGGGGTGACCAGGAATTCCAGTAAGGACCCGCCACACAGCCTGAACAGCTGTGGGGTTAAGTGACCCTTCTGGGGGCCACCTGCTTCCAAACTGTGGCCATTCTACTTCACAGAGTGTCCGGAATTTGCCTTTCTTAAGGCAGACTCCGTAATCCTCTGAGAAGCCCAGAGAGAAGTTCTGCAACATACATTGGAGAGGGCTCCAATCTTTACAGGACCAGGAAGAGGAGTTTCCCATTTTGGAGGCAGTTTAACAAGGTTTGAGCAGAGATATTAAACCTAGCAAGGACAGAGAAATTCACGACCTGGGGGGCTGGCGTATTGGAAGAACAGAAATAACATAACCAGAAGGAGCAGGAAAACAACTATAGCCAACACTTCCTGCCACATGAGGTTTGTTTTCTTAAGCTTTAAGATTTAGGGAGGAGGACTGGAGGCTGATTTGAGGGTTCCTTGGCCAGATGGACCTAGATGGCCTCTCTCTTTCCCTTGACCTATAGACTAAATATTTTTGGTGTCTCCATGACTCAAAGGCAAAAAGTTCAAACTTGATCCTTTCTTTCAAGAGTTTTAGGAGGGAGAGCAGAGCCAAATCCTGGAGGAGCTGGACTTGCTGTGACACAGGAAAACAAGATGTGCAGTGTAAGGGATAAGGACGAGGAGGAAAGGGGCCACTTGGATCTTTCCTAAGGTAGGAGAGCAGCCACAGGGGGATAGAATAAGAGTCCAGATGGAGTAAAGCAGTACGAGAGTAGGCTTCTCTGCACAGTCCTCTATCCATGGACACGGGAAAAGTTACAGGATGACAGAAAAGGTGGGCAAGGAGGTCTGCAGGGTGGCTATTTTGAATCCACCACTGATCTAATGTGGAGGTGATCCAGTCACTTGAGCGTGGGATGTGGCAATCTAAATGCCAGCAGCCTTTATGGTGTCAGAAATTCCAAGTGGGTGTTTCTCACACTCTTTCCTATAACAACACCTGATTTGTTTCTGACAGAAAAGGCAGAACTGGGACGACCAACCCAAATAACTGATGAGGAATTTGACCTCCTGTGGTAGAAAATCAGTACTGAGGACCTTGAAGAAGTCCTTTCCCAGTTGCCTTGGGCAGTATCGGCGACCTGACATATGAAACTTAGACACTAAACAAGACAATAGACACTAGGACATATAAACAAGTTTAACATTTTTTTTTTCTTCTTTTTATAGTCAAACAAGGGGTGAGAGATCCCATGATGGAATCAGTCAGATGCCCGCCTGGCTGCTCCCCCTGAGGGGACTTAGGCTCCTCTTAGCATTGGCAGGCCAGTATGAACCCCCGGCTCGGATCGAGCTATGTCCAATGCTGCCTTAAGCCTTATGAGGTCGCCACGGAACCTCAGGTGAGGACCCACTCAAACTCCATAACTTTCGCCATGGAGCTACAAATTGGAAATTCAAGCACAAGCCCTTGAACTCCCCATTCAAGCACTTATTCATGCAGAGTTTATAACAGTTTTCTTATTCTTGTTCCAAAACAGAGGTCTCCAGGAGATTTGAATGAGAGAAGGAGGAGAGAGAGAGAAAGGGGGGGGGGGGAGAGAGAGAGGGAGAGAGAGAGAGGGAGAGAGAGAGAGAGGGAGACTAGTCTTAATGGAGTGACCGGCCTGCCAGAAACCAGGACTCCGTCCTCCAGAGTCCTGGAATATGGACAGAGTCAAGGGAGGACCTTCGTCAGGGCCACTTCCATCGCAGAGAGACACATAGTCGCCTAACAGGAAAACCAGGACTCTGTCCTCCAGCGTCCTGGAATGTGGGCAGAGTCAAAAAGGGAGGGTCCTTGTCAGAGCCAGTTCCCTCCCAGAGAAATGGAGTCAGATCTGATTTACCTTCCTGGGACCAGAACCTGAGGAGTCAGGAGTTGAATTTTTTGTGGGCACACACGGGTAGTCAATCCGTTCCTCTCTGGAAGACGGGGTCTTATGGGGCCCTGGAACGTCTTCAGGTGGCGCCTCCCCTATAATTCTGCTGTCTGTCCGGGGGAGCCTGGAATGAGTCTGGCTCTCACCCCATGGCGAAATCTCGCTGGGGCCTCCAAATGTTGTAACCAAGCGAGTTATAGAGAAACGCCACACTTTGAGACAAATTAAGGAGTTCTTTATTAGCCAGAGACCGAGAGACAGCTAGCGCTCAAAATTCTCTCGGCCCTGAAGAAGGGGCTAGATTTTCTTTTATACTATGGTCTAAATAGGGGAGGGGGAGTTTAACTGAAGCAGTTTTACAGAAGCAGAACAGGCAAAAAGTTAAAAAAATTAATTGGTTATAGAAGCAGTTACAAAAAATTAAACAGTTCCAGGTGCAGGGGCTTAAACTATCACTAAGAGATAAATGCAGGGGCTTTTAGGTGCCTTCCACGGAGCACATTCCCAGGAGTTGCTGGTACAGCCTGCCTCAATATCTTATCAGCAGGTACATTCCTGGATGTGTTTGGAGTCAGCTTGCACTAGTTATTCCATTAAGGGGGATAAAGGGGGTTGCAAGTGAAGAAACTAAAATGGAGTCTGTGCGGCTCTCTCTGCTAGGAGAGAGTCACTCAGGTTAAAACAAGGTAGGTTATCACACTTTAAAATAAACAAACCTTACCAAGGACCCCTTATGCTCTCTACCTGCCTAAAATATTTTCTTAATAACTCTATAACAATCCCCCATGAGGAGGTGTCACCCTAACTGCTGTTAGGGGGTTTTGGGTAACAACTCTTTCTGGCTACTTCCTGCTGAAAAGGGGCATTTAGTGAGGAACAGCAGCTAGGGCTCCTCCTGGGGTTGAACTAAGGGTCCTTGGAAGAATGACTGGTCCATGCATGGTTCACTTTGCTGCACCATTTGGAGTTTGATTGCTTCCAGATGGATGAGAAGAAACAATTCAAGTTAGTATTGAGTTACAAGGTCCAAATATTAATAAAAGACACATAAGCAAAAGGGGGCTTAATAAAGGAGCTAACCAATTCCATAAGGAATACTGGAATTCATTAAAGAGGGATTGTAACCATCTGGGGCTGAAGCCTTCAGTTTCTCTTAGCCTGTCAATAATTTTGATATGATCTTTGAGTACATGTGGATTTTCCCCTACTTTACTAGAGGTGTTAATCTAGAAGCAGCATGTTGCATTTAAAAGTGCATAGGTACCTCTTACTTCAACTTTAAGGACATCTAAGGCCTATTTTATGTTACTACTGAGACTAAAGAGTCTATAGATTGCTGTTGTGCCTCTATGGCATCTAGAGTTGCCTTACATCTTCAGCGCATACTAATAGAGATATAAAGTACTGATCTTTCAAGGAGAGGGATACCCATAAATTTCCCATCCATGTTTTTTCTAAAATGGGATTGTCATGTGCATGCCCTCCCCAGTCTGCCCTTTACAGTTAAATCTCCATATGAGAGCACAGAAATGATAGATCTCTTTGTCCGACATATTCGAGATAGTGCAGTTTTCTAGAAAAGAGCCTAAGTTAGGGATATCCGCAGATGATGCTGAGTAGAATTTAAAAATAAGAAGTTAGGAACTACTGATACTAAAGTACAAGTTCCCTTCTAATGCCTTAGGAGGATTAAGTGTATCCAGGAGCCACAGAGAAAATATAACCCTGTTCCTTAAAGAGATGGTTCTAAGTTGTGGCTTGTGAGAGAAACCGGCAGATTTTTCTCATATATTAGAAGTTTCCCTTCTTTACATATAATAGGGGAATCCTTGGGATAAGGGTATGCATATTTAGGATAGTTATTTATGATGTCATTTGGAATTTGACATACCAAGTAAGAAGTGNTCTTTTATACTATGGTCTAAATAGGGGAGGGGGAGTTTAACTGAAGCAGTTTTACAGAAGCAGAACAGGCAAAAAGTTAAAAAAATTAATTGGTTATAGAAGCAGTTACAAAAAATTAAACAGTTCCAGGTGCAGGGGCTTAAACTATCACTAAGAGATAAATGCAGGGGCTTTTAGGTGCCTTCCACGGAGCACATTCCCAGGAGTTGCTGGTACAGCCTGCCTCAATATCTTATCAGCAGGTACATTCCTGGATGTGTTTGGAGTCAGCTTGCACTAGTTATTCCATTAAGGGGATAAAGGGGTTGCAAGTGAAGAAACTAAAATGGAGTCTGTGCGGCTCTCTCTGCTAGGAGAGAGTCACTCAGGTTAAAACAAGGTAGGTTATCACACTTTAAAATAAACAAACCTTACCAAGGACCCCTTATGCTCTCTACCTGCCTAAAATATTTTCTTAATAACTCTATAACAATCCCCATGAGGAGGTGTCACCCTAACTGCTGTTAGGGGTTTTGGGTAACAACTCTTTCTGGCTACTTCCTGCTGAAAAGGGGCATTTAGTGAGGAACAGCAGCTAGGGCTCCTCCTGGGGTTGAACTAAGGGTCCTTGGAAGAATGACTGGTCCATGCATGGTTCACTTTGCTGCACCATTTGGAGTTTGATTGCTTCCAGATGGATGAGAAGAAACAATTCAAGTTAGTATTGAGTTACAAGGTCCAAATATTAATAAAAGACACATAAGCAAAAGGGGCTTAATAAAGGAGCTAACCAATTCCATAAGGAATACTGGAATTCATTAAAGAGGGATTGTAACCATCTGGGGCTGAAGCCTTCAGTTTCTCTTAGCCTGTCAATAATTTTGATATGATCTTTGAGTACATGTGGATTTTCCCCTACTTTACTAGAGGTGTTAATCTAGAAGCAGCATGTTGCATTTAAAAGTGCATAGGTACCTCTTACTTCAACTTTAAGGACATCTAAGGCCTATTTTATGTTACTACTGAGACTAAAGAGTCTATAGATTGCTGTTGTGCCTCTATGGCATCTAGAGTTGCCTTACATCTTCAGCGCATACTAATAGAGATATAAAGTACTGATCTTTCAAGGAGAGGGATACCCATAAATTTCCCATCCATGTTTTTTCTAAAATGGGATTGTCATGTGCATGCCCTCCCCAGTCTGCCCTTTACAGTTAAATCTCCATATGAGAGCACAGAAATGATAGATCTCTTTGTCCGACATATTCGAGATAGTGCAGTTTTCTAGAAAAGAGCCTAAGTTAGGGATATCCGCAGATGATGCTGAGTAGAATTTAAAATAAGAAGTTAGGAACTACTGATACTAAAGTACAAGTTCCCTTCTAATGCCTTAGGAGGATTAAGTGTATCCAGGAGCCACAGAGAAAATATAACCCTGTTCCTTAAAGAGATGGTTCTAAGTTGTGGCTTGTGAGAGAAACCGGCAGATTTTCTCATATATTAGAAGTTTCCCTTCTTTACATATAATAGGGGAATCCTTGGGATAAGGGTATGCATATTTAGGATAGTTATTTATGATGTCATTTGGAATTTGACATACCAAGTAAGAAGTGTCCACCTGACAAATGGAGTTTCAAAACATTAGAGATATTATATGCCCTGGCCAATATCTTAGATGATCCTTATGACAAGGGCTGGCAGTCCAGATGTCTCCAGGTTGCCCACATATCTGTAAGCTGCTACTATTCGCAAACATCATAAAAGGGTCTGGAATTCCATGAGGTCACATGCTTGGAAAGGCCCATGTGTTATTCTTTAGATTATAATTAAGGTGGTTACTTAGAACATGCCACTCCCATCTGAGCCCTTCCAACCAGGAGAGGCTTGATTCTGAAAGCCCGCCACTAGGTCTTCTGATCCTTTTAGATCACCTTTTTGCGGTCTCCTCTCCCAATCTTTGAACTTTCAGCAATTACAAATGTGGTGTTAAAATATCTGAGATCTCCCAAGTGTGGTCCTTCCCCGCTGCTTTTAAAGCAGAGGGAGGCATTTGCTATCACTCGATCAACTTTTCCTAGTCTGAGGGTGTGAAGCTTATCTTTGGGGAGAGTGTTCTTTGGCACTGGGGCAGAGTGTTCTCCTGAGAGGAGTAAGTTACCCAGTTGAAAGTTCTCCCATGGCCGGGCGCGGTGGCTCAAGCCTGTAATCCCAGCACTTTGGGAGGCCGAGGCGGGTGGATCACGAGGTCAGGAGATCGAGACCCTCCTGGCTAACACGGTGAAACCCCGTCTCTACTAAAAATACAAAAAACTAGCCGGGCGCGGTGGCGGGCGCCTGTAGTCCCAGCTACTCGGA
>NW_016830907.1:24852-30524 GCF_001698545.2 Rhinopithecus bieti | reverse complement strand
AAAAAAAAAAAAAAAAAAAAAAAAAAAAAAAAAAAAAAAAAAAAAAAAAGAAAGTTCTCCCATACCATGTCCCATTTATGCCTGATAAGTCTTTAAGGGTTAAAGGTAAAGTCAACAAAGGGAATCCTAAGACAGTGAATTCAGCGTCACTGTAAGTTTCCTTAGTGCCATTGAATTGAGCGAACTGCTTAGGACAGACCCAACAATTAGTCTTGTACAAATGTGCCAAGGCGGATATTGTAGGAGCTAAAGGATGTGACATGTTATTAAGTGCGATAAAAAGTCCTAACAGATTTAGTGATAGTAAAACGCTCACAATTACTTCCTGTTCGTAACTGTTATTCATGCTATGGGGATGATAATTAAGCAAAATGCTACATTAATTGAGATTCTCTGTCCGATATTCCACCCTGTGGGTGCTACAGTATGTAGCCCTACTGCAAATAGTAGAGTGAATATCAGCAATTCCTGCAAGGGTGGCATAGTAAATAATTTCCACCAAAAAGAAGTTGTAATATTTGGCGATAAATCTCAAAGGAGAGGTAAAAATGACACAAAAGTATTTAGTGAGGTAAGTGCGAGATGAGTAATGTGAGTAGATCCTACTCAGTTACTTATTTTTTTGTGTGATTTTCAGCTTAAGATCTCCTATTTTTCATGTTGATATTCAGGACATTCCTCTGGGCTATCGGGGGTTGCTCCCTCAGCATTCCAGGCTTTGACTGAGGTGTGATGTATCCAGGAGTCAATTCCCCTAACTTTTATTGCTGAGGAGGTTCAAAGAAGAACAATGTAAGGCCCTTCCCAGCTTGGGCTTAGGGAGGGAGAGAGAGAAGAAAGAGTTTTATCAGTACCAAATCTACTGGGTTAAATAGAGGGGGTCCAATTTCCTGGGGTTTGGCTTTCACAAATTGTGCTAATTCCTGATGGAAGTGAGCCAGAGAGGTTACATGCTTAACTAGCTCAGAGGTTTCCTGATCTAATAGAAAATCATTGGTAAGGAAAGGTCATCCATACAGCATCTCAAAAGGGCTAAGACTTAATTTGAAGGGGTATTTCTTATTTGTAGTAAGGCCATGGGAAGAAGAGTGACCCAAGGCACGTAAGTTTCTTGGGATAATTTTCTAAAGTGTCTCTTGATAATATCATTAGTTTTGTCTACCTTTCCTGAGGATTGGGGTCTCCAAGCACAATGGAGATGGTATTACATGCCTAGTGCTTTTGAGATCCATTGTGTCTTTGAGGCCCATTGTCACTTTGAAGATACTTATGTAGACCAAAGCAGGGAGTTATTTCATTAACACTTTTACTACCTCAGAGACTTTTCCTGTATGGCAGGGAAATGCTTCTACCCAGTTAGTGAAGGTATCTACCCATACCAGCAGGTATTGAATGACTTTTGTCTTGGCATGTGGATGAAATCTATTTGCCAGTCCTCCCCTGGATAACTTTCTATTCTTTGAGTTTGAGAAGGAAGGAGTCACCTGTTCAGGGGATTGTTTTTAAGACAGACTTCAAAAGCATTAACAACTTGCTTGACTGTTTTTAGTAAATTCTTTCCTGAGAACAATCTCTCAGCACATTAATACGTTTTATCCTTTCCCAAGTGAAAATCTTGGTGAAGGACTTTAAAGACTTTCCGTTGGCTGGAGACTGGCAAATGAAGTTTGCCAGCTTCCGACTGTAGCCGTCCTAAGGGCTGAAATGTATACCTGTGAGAAGTGGCTCATTCTATTTCTGTAGGGGAGTACTGAGGTTTAATTTCTATTATGGAGCCTTTCCAGATTAGAGGGGTTTGAAGTGTGTTGATGTCTGGAAGCTTCCTTGCCGCTGACTTAGCTGCCTGATCAGCTAATCTATTTCTTTTGGCTACCTCATCTGTTCTCTTTTGATGTCCCCTGCAGAAATGCATCACTACTATTTTTCCATGGAAGGAAAACCGAGGATAATAACCTGTTAATTTTGTGGTGATATTTTATAGGTGGTCCATTCATTGGTGATAAGAGAATGCCTTTCCTTCCAAATGACAGCATGAGCATGGAGAACCAAGAAAGCATACTTGGAGCCAGCGTAAATGTTAGCTGCCTTTCCTTTCCTTAATTCAATTGCTCTTGTAAGAGCTATCAGCTCAGCTAATTGAGTGCTTGTGCCTGGAGGGAGAAGAGATACTTTCATTAACATCATATAGAGAGACTACTGTGTAGCCTGCCTTATGGATGCCTTGTTTTACAAAAGAACTCCCATCTCTGAAGACGGTCCAATCTGGGTTCTCTAGGTGTAGGTTCCCTGAGAACTTCCCAGGCTGCATAGGCCTGTACTCTGACATGTTCACAATTATGCTCATGTTCCCCAGTTTCCTCAGGGAAGATGTGGCTGGATTTAGGAGAGAACAAGTCTTTAATTAGATGTTGGAACCCTCTAACAGAGAGCCTGATATTTAAGGAGTCGGTATCTGTTAGCCAAAGTCCCCCCTAGAGTGCAGTAGTCCTGCCACGTTACATGAGGTGTAAACAGTCAAATCAATTCCCAGGGTTAATTTGGAGGCTTCTGGGACCAGCAGAGCCACTGAGGCAATGGCTCGGAGGCAGGCTGGCCATCCGTTAACCACCAAATCAAGTTTCTACCTTAGGTAACTCACTGGCTGTTGAGCTAGTCCTCGGGCCTGTGTTAAAACTCCCAAGACCATTCCCTTACTTTCTGATACATACAGAGTGAAGGCCTTCCCTACAGAAAGTCTGAGAACTGGTGCCTTAATCAAGGCTTGTGTTAACCGATTGAAGGCCCTTTGAGTTTCAGGTTCCCAGTTAGAAGATGAGCTTTAGTCCCCGAGTATCTTTTATGAGGTTATATAATGGACAGGCTATTTCACGATACCCAGGTATCCATAGTCTACAAAATCCTGTAATGCCCCCAAATCCTCTTAGTTGCTTGAGGGTTTTGGAGAGGGGGAAGGAGGAAATAGGCTGAATCCTCTCTTCCCCTAATGCTCTGGTCCCCTCAGATGGCACTAAGTCTAGATAGTTCACTGAGGTTTTGCGGAGCTGGGCCTTGGGTTTTGAAACCTTGTACCTTCTGTTAGCTAAGAAGTTGAGAAGAGCTTAAATTCCTTTCTGAGAAGCTTCCTCAGTTGGAACACAGAGCAGATATCATCAACGTACTGCAAGACCCTAACTTGAGGATGAGAGAGCTCAGAGAGATATTTTGAAAGTACCTGTCCAAACAGATGAGAACTATCTCAACATCGCTGAGGCAACACTGTCCATGTTAAATGGGTGGTCTGGCTGGAGGGATCTTTGAAAGCAAACAGGTATTGAGAGTCTGGATGTAATGGTATACAGAAAAGGGCATCCTTTAAATCTAGAACTGTAAACCATTAACTCAAATAGAGTTAACACGGTATAGGGATTAGGTACCACTGGATGAATTAGAACTACAGCTTCATTAATGAGGCAAAGGTCCTGAACTAGTCTCCATTCCCCATTGGGTTTCTGGACTCCTAATATTGGGGTGTTGCAGGGCCTATTACAGGGTTTGAGGAGGCCTTGCATCTTTAGGTTATTTGTAATGGCTTCTAGTGCTTTCCTAGCCTCTGGACTTAGGAGATACTGTCTCTGGTTAGGAAAATAAGTTGGATCCTTCAGGTAAATCTGGACTGCCTTAGCGGTTATAGCTCAAACTATTCTTCCTTGAGTTGCTCAAACTTCTGGATTAATGTTAGCTTCCATCAGGGGGAGACAAAGAGTTTGCCCTAGGGTTATATGGATGCTGACCCCCAAGCGAGCTAGAATATCTCTACCTAATAAAGGAGTGGGAAATAGTAGGTCCCCCCACCTACAGCTAAGAGGTTGAGAAAAATATCAGGTTAGAGTTTTTCCTGAGATGTCCCTTATGGTCATGCTGTGGTAAGAGGAGAGACCTAAATTAGAGAGGAGAAGAGAGACTGGCTCCAGTATCCAGAAGGTGAGCTACCTTCTTTCCTTCAATTTCCAGAATCACCTGGGGCTCCTATGCTGTAATAACAGTCTGAGTTGCTGGAGCCAGTGGTTTGAGCCCCAGGACTCATCAGTCCTGCTGAACCATCTGTGAGACTGGTTCTGAAGCCAGTGACCTCTACCTCTGGGGGCAGACCCTTCTCCAGTGGTCTCTGCCACAGGCTGGACAGGGTTGAGGTGGCTTTGTCCTGCTGCCTGGGCCTTCCTTGTTAAAATGCCATGAGTTGTCACATCAATAACAGCTAGTGGATGCACCTCAGGGATCCCGAACTTTGCAAGCTTACAATGCTGCTACTAGAGCCTCTGTTCATGTGTTTCCTCTCCTTTTCTTGGTCTTCCTCCTGATCCTTATTGTAAAATACTGAAGTGGCTATTCTCAGGAGGTTCTCTGGGTTGCTATCTGGTCCTACAACTTGTTTCTGTAATTTTCTTCTAATATTGGGAGCAATCTGTGTAATAAAATTGTCCTTCTGAATAAGCTGTCCCTCCACTGAACCAGGGGATAAAGAGGTGTGTTTTATTAGTGCCTCTCTCATCCTTTCCATAAAGGCTGTGGGATTCTCTAAGCCACCACCACAGTAAGGCAACACATGCCCCAAACCCTAGAGACACTATCACTCCTCATGAGCCTGTGCTTCAGACAACAGATCTACAGGTGAACCACATCCACCAACACATCAGAAATTGGAGCAATGACAATTTCTACTGGGCTAACTCCACCCTAGGCCCCAGAGCCACAGTCCCTGTGCATGCACTGCACTCTAGAACATGGGTCTTCCACTACTTTGTGAGCGGCCATGTCTCCAACATTGGAGACACCTTCACAGTTAGCTAGATCACACCCATGGCTCAAGAGCAACTATTGCTCTAATGATGTCTAAGTTCTAGACCTGAAGTCAGCAGTTGCTCCATAAACACAGGCACATCAGACACTGGAGAAACTCCACTGCTGTGAAGTCACTTCCACACCAGGCATGTCCACACTCTGGTCCCTGGAACAGCAGTAGTTATTCATAAACCTGTGCTACAGAGTCTGGATCTTCAGGTTCTCTGTATGTTCCTGCATCCTGCACATTATTACTGACATAGCAGTGGTGGTGCCAGCACTCCTGGCACTAATGGCACGAGAACGTTGGCCTACAGAGCTGTGGTTTTTCTATATGTCCATACTTCAGACATCTGCACCATGAACACTATACATCAGACACCAGTACCATCACCACCATAAATACACCAGCAAGAATAAGCTGGCACCAAGAAAGAACACCTTGGCCAAAACATCCAGGTGAGTCCAGGAATTTGTCCATTTCTTCTAGGTTTTCGAGTTTATTTGTGTAGAGGTGTTTATGGTATTCTCTGATGGTAGTTTGTGTATCTGTGAGATCGGTGGTGATATCCCCTTTATCATTTTTTATTGCTTCTATTTGTTTCTTGTCTCTTTTCTTCTTTATTAGTCTTGCTAGTAGTCTATCAATTCTGTTGATCTTTTCAAAAAACCAGCTCCTGTATTTATTGATTTTTTTGAAGGGTTTTTTGTGTCTCTATCTCCTTCAGTTCTGCTCTGATCTTAGTTATTTCTTGCCTTCTGCTAGCTTTTGAATGTGTTTGCTCTTGCTTCTCTAGTTCTTTTAATTGTGATGTTAGGGTGTCAATTTTAGGTCTTTCCTGCTTTCTCTTGTG
>NW_016830907.1:19654-23483 GCF_001698545.2 Rhinopithecus bieti | reverse complement strand
AAAATTCCTTTAAGAATGTTGAATATTGGCCCCCACTCTCTTCTGGCTCGTAGAGTTTATGCAGAGTGGTCCGCTGTTAGTCTGATGGGCGTCCCTTTGTGGGTAACCCCACTTTTATCTCTGGCTGCCCTTAACTTTTTTTCCGTCATTTCAACTTTGGTGAATCTGACAATTATGTGTCTTGGAGTTACTCTTCTCAAGGAGTATCTTTGTGGAGTTCTCTGTATTTCCTGAATTTGAATGTTGGCCTGTCTTGCTAGGTTGGGGAAGTTCTCCTGGATGAAATCCTGAAGAGTGCTTTCCAACTTGGTTCCATTCCCCCCGTCACTTTCAGGTACACCAATCAGACGGCAATTTGGTCTTTTCACATAGTCTCATATTTCTTGGAGGTTTTCTTTGTTTCTTTTTACTCGTTTTTCTCTAAACTTCTCTTGTCACTTCATTTCATTAATTTGCTCTTCAATCACTGATACCCTTTCTTCCATTTGATCAAATCAGCTACTGCAGGTTGTGCATGCATCCCATAATTCTTGTGCCATGGTTTTCAGCTCCATCAGGTCATTTAAGGACTTCTCTACACTGTTTATTCTAGTTAGCCATTCGTCTACTTTTCTTCAAGGTTTTTAGCTTCTTTGTGATGGGTTCGAACATCCTCCTTTAGCTTGGAGAAGTTTGTTATTCCCGATCGTCTGAAGCCTTCTTTTCTCGACTGGTCAAAGTCATTCCCCGTTCAGCTTTGTTCTGTTGCTGGTGAGGAGCTGTGTTCCTTTGGAGGAGAAGAGGTGCTCTGATTTTAGAATTTTCAGCTTTTCTGCTCTGGTTTCTCCCCATCTTTGTGGCTTTATCTACCTTTGGTCTTTGAAGATGGTGACCTACAGATGGGGTTTTGGTGTGGATGTTCTTTTTGTTGGTGTTGATGCTATTCCTTTCTCTTTGTTAGTTTTCCTTCTAACAGTCAGGACCCTCAGCTGCAGGTCTGTTGCAGTTTGCTGGAGGTCCACTCCAGACAGTTTTCCTGGGAATCACCAGCAGAGGCTTCAGAACAGCAAATGTTGTTGCCTAATCCTTCCTCTGGAGACTTCGTCTCATAGGGGCACCCTGCCTTATGAGGTGTGAGTCACCCCCCTACTGGGAGATGCCTCCCAGTTTGGTTACTCGGGGATCAGGGACTCAATTGAGTAGGCAGTCTGTCCTTTCTCAGATCTCAAACTGGAAGAAGCTGTCAGACAGGGAGTTTTAAGTCTGCAGAAGTTTCTGCTGTCTTTTGTTCAGCTATGCCCTTCTCCTAAAGTTGGAGTCTACAGAGGCAGGCCAACCTCCTTGAGTTGCCATGGGCTCCACCCAGTTCGAGCTTCCTGGCCACTTTGTTTACCTACTCAAGCCTCAGCAATGGCGGACGCCCCTCCTCCAGCCTCGCTGCCCCCTTGCAGTTGAAGCTCAGACTGCTGTGCCAGCAGTGAAGGAGGCTCTGTGGGCCTGGGACCCTCCAAGTCGGGGGAAGGATACAATCTCCTGCTGTGCCATTTGCTAAGGCCTTTGGAAAAGCGCAGTATTAGGGTGAGAGTGTCCCGATTTTGCAGGTGCATTCTGTCATGGCTTCCCTTTGCTAGGAAAGGGAATTCCCTGACCCCTTGTGCTTCCCACATGAGGCGATGCCCTGCCCTGCTCCGTGGGCTGCACCCACTTGTCTAGCAAGCCCCAGTGAGATGAACTCGGTACCTCAGTTGGAAATGCAGAAATCACCCGTCTTCTGCATCATTCATGCTGGGAGCTGCAGACTGGAGCTGTTCCTATTCGGCCATCTTGGTGCCACTGGTGTGGACATTCTTTTGGTTGATGTTGATACTATTCATTTCTGTTTGCTACTTTCCTATTAACAGTCAGGCCTGTCTGCTGTTGGTCTGTTGAAGTTTGCTGGAGGTCCACTCCAGACCCTGTTTGCCTGGGTATCACCAGAGGAGGCTGTAGAATAGCAAAGATTACTGCCTGTTCCTTCCTCTCAAAGCTTCATCTCAGAGGGGCACCCACCAGATGCCAGTCAGAGCTCTCCTGTATGAGGTGTCTGTTAATTGCTGCTGGAAGGTGTCGCCCAATCAGGAGACATGGAAGTCAGGGACCCACTTGAGCAGGCAGTCTGTCCCTTAGCAGTGCTTGAGCACTGTTCTAGGAGATCTGCTTCTCTCTTCAGAGCTGGCAGGCAGGAATATTTAAGTCTGCTGAATCTGTGTCCACAGCCATCCCTTCCCCCAGGTCCTCTGTCCCAGGGAGATGGGAGTTTTATCTATAATCCCCTGACTGGGGCTGCTGCCTTTCATTCAGAGATGCCCTGCCCAGAGAGGAGGAATCTAGAGAGGCAGTCTGGCTACAGTGGCTTTGTCAAACTGTGGTGGGCTCTGATCAGTTAGAACTTCCGGGCAGCTTTGTTTATGCTGTGAGGGGAAACTGCCTACTAACGACTCAGTAATGGCAGATGACCCTCCCCACACCAAGCTGGAGCATCCCAGGTTGACTTCAGAATGCTGCACTGGCAGCAAGAATTTCAAGCCAGTGGATCTTAGCTTGCTGGGCTCTGTGTGGGTGGGATCTACTGTGCTAGATCACTTGACTCCCTAGCTTCAGCCCCCTTTCCAGGGGAGCGAATGGTTCTGTCTCGCTGGCATTCCAGGCACCACTGGGGTATGAAATGAAACTCCTGCAGCTAGCTCGGTGTCTGCCCAAATGGTCGCCCAGTTTTGTGCTTGAAACCCAGGGCCCTGGTGGCATAGGCACAGGAGGGAATCTCCTGATCTGCAGGTTGCAAAGACCATGGGAAAAGCACATTATCTGGGCCAGATTGCACCATTCCTCACAACACAGTCCCTCACGGCTTCCCTTTGTCAGTGGAGGGAGTTCCCTGACCCCTTGCACTTCCTAGGGAGGTGACTCTCCACCCTGCTTGTGCTCACCCTCCAGGGGCTGCACCCACTGTCTAACCAGTCCCAGTGAGGTGAGCCAAGTATCTCAGTTGGAAATGCAGAAATCACCCACCTTCTGCATTGATTTTGCTGGGAGCTGCAGACCAGAACTCTTCCTATTTTGCCATCTTGCCAGCTGTGAGGAGGCTATTATCTCAAGATAATTAACACAGGAACAGAAAACCAAATACTGCATGTTCTCACTTGTAAGTGGGAGCTGAACATTGAGTACACATGGACATAAAGAAGGAAACAAGAGACACCAGGGCCTACTTGAGGGAGGAAAGTGAGAGGAGGGAGAGTATCAAAAAAGTACATATTGGGTGCTCTGCTTGTTACCTGAGTGACAATATAATTTGTGCACCAAACCTCATGATACATAATTTACCTATGTAATATACCTGCATGTGTACCCAACTGAACCTAAAATAAAAGTTACAAAAAAAGAAAAACCTAATTTTTATAATTCTGTTTCTCTAGAACTACTTTTGATATCAAAATCTGTGTGAGGGTTCTCCAGAGAAAGAAATCCAGTAGAATATAAAAAATATGTAGGGAGATTGGTTCTTGTGATTGTTGAGGCTGAGAAGTCTCAACATTTGCAATATAAAAGTCTGAGAAGTAGGAGAGACAATGGTGTAAGTTCCAGTTCAAGTCAGAATGCAAGAGAAGATCTATGCAGAGAAAGAGAGAGAGAGAGAGAGAGAGAGAGTCTGTGAGGTCATTTTTTTTTTTTTTTTCCTTGAGAATCCTAAATAATACAATTAGATTATCCAAAAAAGCTCCAACACTACTACCTTCATAGACAACGCTGCTGGAAGTGGAGCTGACATCACCAAAAAGTTAAATGAAAACGTGTTTTTTTTTTTTTTTTT
>NW_016830907.1:2715-19232 GCF_001698545.2 Rhinopithecus bieti | reverse complement strand
TCTTTTAGTCAGCACTACATCCAAAGCAGAACGTCTAGTAGTTTTTCTAAATTTTGTAATACTTTTTTAAAAACAAAAGTGAGTAGTTCTCTCAGAAATGTTCTGGGTTTTTTTCTAGTTTTCTCACCATGCCAAAAAGAAGAAAACATTTTGAGAGATTAAATAATGTATCCAAAGACACAGGTTTTCAGAGTTTAAGTAAGGTGGATATGAGATTTTAACCCAAGATTGTAACGAAAATTCTGTTTTTTACAAATCCATCAAGGAATTTGAGTAAGGCCTCTTTAAGACTGAACTATAAAAATAAATGTAATTGAAATAATTGGAAACTTTATTTTAAAAAGGGTTTATGCCATTCACAATTGTGCCATATTTCATGCTGTTTGGGCAATGCTGTAATTTAATGCTCAGTGTAAAATTTATCCAGTGACATAATATCTACAAATGTAACAAAAATAGAAATAATAGTTTTGTTAATGGAACTCACATTCTGTCTGAGGATAATGATAATAAGAGCTAAATTTTTAGAGCACTTACTCTGCTAGACTGTATTCTGTACACTTTAAAAAGGTAACTTTCAAAATAACCCTATGTTGTAGAAGCTATAATCATTTCTATTTTATAGGTGAGGAAATTATGACGCAAATTCATCCAGAGAATGATGCAATAACCAAGCCACAGTGACCACTTCATATATTCTGTGTATGTGCATTTTTGTACCTGTGCTGCATGTAAGCATGTATGTACATATATAAGGTGTGGAATAATATAGTGGTCAAAAACAGGACTACTAAAACAGATGTCTGAGTTTATACTTTAAATTTTGACTCTTCTTCCTTACTAGCTGTGAGGAGTTAGACAGGTTACTTACCTTTCTGTGCACTAATTTCTTCATCTATAAAATTGCAATAATAACAGTGTCTATTTCCAGAATTGCTGCAAAAATTAAATGTATCTGTGGAATACACAGAAGAGTACCCGTAGTAGTAGATGAATAAATATTATCTGTTACTATTGTGTGTGTCCATATATATGTGTCTTAGGTAGAAAAAATTGGTAGTCAAAATTAAATTGTTTATAAAAACAAATGTAGCGCATGTGAAATTTGGTTAAACTCAGGTATAGAAAAGAATCTCTAAAAATGTTTGTAGGACAATTAGGAAAATTGCTATATGGACTGGATATTAGATTACATAAGAGATTTATTTATTTATTTTGTTTTATGAGATAATGTGGTTATGTAGGAGAATATCTTTATTCTTAAAAAATTATGCTGAATTATTTAGAGGTAAATTGTTATAAAGTCTGCAACATACTTTCAAATGTTGGGGCAAACAATATAAGACAGTGTATGGATGTGTATGTAATGATTAATTTTATGTCAATTTGACTGAGCTAAAAGATACCCAGATAGCTGGTAAAACATTATTTCTGGGTGTGTCTGTGAGAGTTATTCAGAAAAAACTTAGTATTTGTTAAGTACACTGAATCAAGAAGATCCTTTTTTTGTTGTTAATGTTGATGGCCATTATTCAATCCATTGAGGCCCAATTTGGTTGTTTTGATTTCCTTTTCCTAAACTTCTAGTTCATTGTGTACCAAAAGTTGCTTACAACCTACAAGCTTCAAAAGTGGATGCCACATTAGGATTAGATGTGGGCATCGTGAATCCTTCATGTCTGCTGGAAAGAGACCAACATCAAGATTGGACGTCCTTTGGATGGCATTGCAGACCTCATTGCTTCATAAGCCATTACGGTTTTAATCCTCATCCCACTATCAGTTGGATTTTCTGGCACTCTTCTTGCTTTGAGTCTCATGATATTGAACAGAGCTCTGTGGTGTAGCCTGCTGAGGAATGGAAGGAAGATGTCCAAGGGAGGACATGATGTAATCACTGCATACAGTTGCGAAAAGAGACACCTCTTCTGCAGCACTCGGCTACCTCACTCCTCTACTCTTACCAGTGCCTATAGCTGGACCTACATTCTCAAAAGTGTAGATTTGCAAACAAGCAATTGAGTTGGGCTTTCGGAGGACACATCATAGGAGAGAATCCAGGGTTTCTTAGCTGGTTTTCTTTTCAGGCAAGCATCCGGAGGGGCCTGTATGCAGGGGGTTTCATTTTTCCAGTTTGCCAGTAGAAATGGGAAGGCTTGATATTTCAGTCCTTTACAAGACTTTAGAACAAATCTGTGTAATTACACAAGCTGAATCTTTATCTTGCCTAACATTCTAGGAATCTTCACCCCTCCAGGGTAAGTTTCCAGATAGCTCATTTTATTCTAGGTCCTTCAAAGTTTTATGTGACATATTCCTCTTTCCCACTGTTACTGATTTCCAAATAGCTGTCAGCAAGTTGTCCTTCCCATTTCCTATTCTTCACTTGTTTGGTGGCAAAGTTCATAGAAATTAGGAACTTGTAAGATGCTTCGAAAACACTGTCATAAAGGCACTGCTAAAATAATTCACATGAAGAGTGGTCAGTTGGAAGAAAGTCTCTTAAGGATGATACACTGATTTTAGAAAAACACGCTTAGAGAACACTTGAAATGGATTGGGTGTCAACCCAGTGAACACAATGTTTTGATTTAATTTCCCTTGGCGATGTAAATGAAAAAGGAGGGGTCATTTCACAATTTCTTGATGCCGAGAATCTTAACAACATATATGAAAACAGTTTATTTACTCTTTGGTGCCATGGATCAATGTCAGGGTGGTTAGCTCTAAACTAAGCCATCACCTCCAATTTGTACAACAGTATTGACACATAAGGTTACACTCATTACTGATCAAGTGTTCTATGTTAAAAAATTGCATTTAATTTCTAAGGATTAAAAAAGGCAAAACAAATTGGTGATAACATTTCGCTCTTGAGAATACTCAGTGCGACTGGTTGTGTAAGCATTTACACTGTCATGCTCCTCAAGCCTATTTTACTTGTAGAAGTGTTGCTCTATTTATCTTTCCCAATGTATAGTATTTTAAAAAAATTATTTTCTTGAGAGTGGGGTAAAATACCTGCCATTTAAGAAAATGTGTAGAAAATTAAAAAACCCAAGAAATAGGGAAAAATCAATGCATAATAATTAGACTGGTTAGTCCCAGTATCACACTGAAGTGGGCTCAGTGATTTTCAGAGTGAAGAAGCCTTACTTGTTGCACAGTCCCTCATGCTCCCACAAAAATCCAGCAATGGAAATGCTTGAGTTATTTTTACCTGATCAAGGGGACTCAGGAGTCAAACAAGGAAAACTGTTGAGTCCCATGAGGAATGAGCACTGTGAGTATCCGTCCTGAATGGGGCATAGTGAGGAAGTGGTCTGGAAGCGTATGGTCATTGTCACCGCATGAAAATATGTGGCAGGTGGCTCTCAGGAAAAATACCAAGTCTGAATTATCCATGTGGCAGCTTTGCATAGGAAGATGAATGCTTCAAACTGGAACTGAATTGCCTTTCACTTGCTTGACACAAGCAATGATGAGGGTGACCCGTACATGCAGTGTGAGTGGTAGGCTTAAAGATAAGTAAATGTTTTCTGCTGGGTGTTTCCTTTATCCCTGGGCTGTAAATTAATACAATAACAAAATATCACTACACACTTATTAGGATGGCAAAAGTCCAAATACTCCAATTTCAGGTGAGGATGTGTAGCAACAGGAACTCTCATTCATTGTTAATGGGAATACAAAATGCTACAGCCCCTCTGGAAGATAGTTTGGCAGTTTCTTAAAATTTAAAATATTCTTATAATAGGACCCAGGAATCATTCTCCTTAGTATTTACTCAAATGAGGTGAAAATTTATGGCTATAACATAACATGCACACAGATGTTTATAGCAGCTTTACTCATAGCTGCCAAAACTTGGAAGCAACCAATAGGCCCTTCAGTAAGTGAATGGATAAATAAACTGTGGTACATCTAGACATATTATTCTTTATTTAAAAGGAGCTACACAATCATGAAAAGACATGAAGAAAACATAAATACATGATTATTAGTGAAATAAACTAATCTGAAGAGACTACATTCTGTATTATTTCAACTATATGGAATTCTGGAAGGCAAAACTATGGTTACAATAAGATCAGTGGTTGCCAGGGGTTAGGGGACAGGTAGGGATGAAGAGGCAGAACACACGGGTCAGTTCAGGGCACTGAAGCTGTGTAATATTTTAATGATGGATACATATAATTATACATTTGTTAAAACCTATAGAATGTATGACACCTAGTGTTAACCCTAATATAATCTTTGGATTTGGGGCAATGCTGTGTCAGTGTAGGCGCATTGATTTTAACAAATATATCACTCTGGTGTGGTATGTTGATAGCAGGGGAGGCTGGGTGTGTGAGGGAAAAGGGACATGTGAGAACATACATGTGTATCTGTACTTTGTGCTCGATTTTGCTGTGAACCTACAACTGCTCTGAAAATGCCACAAAGCTTGCTGTTCTAACTGAAATTCAGCCATATTCTCTCTGCGTGTTGTTGCAAGACTGGATAATTTTCAAGGTTTTGAAAATATTAATTCTAACATTTTTTCCATCTGTTCTTCTTTAAAAAAAATTGTTTTGGAAGTCTTTACTCCACCAGTTTTACTGACTTCACTCTGGATATTTCACATGATCTAAGAAAAGAAATCCATTAGCAGAATTCACTGTTAATATTTTCATGGAAGGATTTACTCAGTACAGCCCATGGAAGAGAATCACATTAGGATATACACATGTATGAGCTGAATAAAATGATGGGGTCGAAGTGGTAGTGGTGCTAGGATGCACAGTCAAATGCACGGGGAGCCTGAGTCCTTGGAAAAGTGTAAACAATGCCACACTTAGCAATTTTCCTAAGGGTTTCCCCATTGGGGCTGTTCAAAGTTACTTCATTTAGGCATTGGAGTGGGTGAAGAAAATCACTTCTTCAGAGATAGTGGTCACTGAGTGAGTTTTGAAAAAAAACATTTTTTTTTTCCAGAGGCAAAGATTGTTCACGTGAGGTGAACTAAAGGAGTTTGAGTCTTTTTTAGAATCTACCCAGGCATTAGAAACCTATAAGAATATGATAATTATCTTCCTAGGACACTACTCTCAGAAGACTCATTTTCTGAAACTTTTCTATAATGTTAGTTGAAAATTCCTCTCAATTCCAATTGAAGTCCTTGTCTTATTACCATCTTATGTGCCTAGAAAACTGAACAGTTTTACTAAATATTTTAGCTATAACCTGACAATTTTCTTGTATATCATTTTTTTCAGTTTCCCTTTGAAACTGGGAATGTTATTTTCCTTCATTGCATGTATATTAAGTACTTGCCACACCCATGAATGCTTGCTTGTTGATGTGGGGGAAAAGAGTCTCTCTCTACTACAGTGTTGAGAAATGGTGGGATTCATTTCCTATGTATATGCATACTCTAAAGATGACTCAATGTGTTGTTTTAATCTTGTTATTTTAATGTTGTAATTCTTTGCATGGCAACTAACTGTTGAGTTCAGAAATTAAAATTCTGTAATAACACAGGATAGAGAGAGGAATATAGCAGCAACTGAGGGGGCAACATTTTATGTAATAGAACTTAATGTGAGGAATGATGGGGAATAGTATGCTTCTCTTCATCTTTTATGTCTTTAAACAAAATTTTATTTTTAAATATGTGTAAAGATTGTTCACTTTTATTATTTATTTTGTTTTGAGACAAAGTCTCGCTCTGTCCCCCAGGCTGGAGTGCAGTGGCAGGATATCTGCTCACTGCAAGCTCCGCCTCCCGGGTTCACGCCATTCTCCTGCCTCAGCCTCCAGAGTGGTTGGGAAGACAGGCGCCCGCCACCACACCCAGCTAATTTTTTGTAATTTTTTTAGTAGAGACGGGGTTTCACCGTGTTAGCCAAGATGGTCTCAATCTCCTGACGTCGTGATCTGCCCGTCTCGGCCTCCCAAAGGGCTGGGATTACAGGTGTGAGCCAACGCGCCCGGCCGATTGTTCACATTTTTTAAAAAAGTGTGCCTTTGAAGACATGGTGCAAGTAGATAATTTTAGACAATCCTAATAGAGACCATACCCACTTCGGGCAGAAAAGAGAATATAATTATAGGAATAATGTGCCTCTACTTTGTTTTGACACTGGAAATAATGTGGAGGAAGGGAAAAGTGCAGCAATCACCTAGTCCAATCAGAAATTAGGTAACACACAAGTAACTTAGTGGGATCATTGTCATAGTTTTCAAAATAAACAAATGTCTTATCTACTAATGCTCAATAACAAAATTATGTTACAGTACTTGATAAAATATACTACATAAGTAAACGGTGGTTAAAAAATATTACCCATGATTTCATTGGCATGATACAAACAAAACATCATTGGACAAACACAGGGATAATTTTGGCTTGCATTTGTTATTTCCCACAATTTATTACTAAATTTAAAGTTGGCTATTTTTATGTAAATGTGGACAGTATCTGTGCTTTCTGGTAAAGTTTGAAGTGCCAGACAAGGCACAACTTATCCTTGCCTATTAAAGGATACACCATCTTGATAGTGTTGGTGGATCATTTGGGCTATTATAATCATATCTTTCACTTCAAGCCTCAGTCATCTGGTAATTTACATTATGTAGAGAAAATGCACCATTTTCAGTGTAAGAGGATTTACACTAAAGACTGGGGCCTGTCAGGGGGAAGGGGGCAAGCTGAGGGAGAGCATTAGGACAAACACCTAATGCATGCAGGGCTTAAAACCTGGATGACGGGTTGATAGGTGCAGCAAACCACCATGGCACATGTACACCCATGTAACAAACCTGCATGTTCTGCACATGTATCCCAGAACTTAAAAAAAAAAAGACACGTTGCTCCATATTTCACATAAGATAATCTTCCGTAGAGTTGCTAGGCTATTGCTGAAGCTGTTTAAATTTCAAGAAAGCTATATTGAGCGTTGTGCTATCTTCACAATTTCTTTTTCCATAATTCTTTATTCTTCTAATAAAGCCTCTATTCAAATCTATGTTTTCACTAGAGTGATCACTTATGATAACTGCTTGGATATGTGCTCAGCACATACAGACCTGACTGGATACACTATCTGGCTCTGCTAAATGTTGTGATACTAATGTGTGTAGGTGGTGGAGTCGATGCTAAGTAATAACATTTTGACAGATTTCCCTTAATGATGTTATTTATTTCATCACCAATTATGTTTTTATCCAACATACTGTAGGTAACAATTATTTGAGAGGGAGAATAAGTTAAGTAAACTTTACCAAGGTAAAATCAAATGAAGTTTGGGAAATGAATGAATACAAATCATTTGTATGATGAAGCTATGGGTGAAGAAGATCATTTCTTCAGAGATAGTGGTCACTGAGTGAGTTTTGAAAAAATGCATTTTTTTTTTTTTTTTTAAAGGCAAGGGTTGTTCACATGAGGTGAACTAAAGGAGTTTGGGTCTTTTTTAGAATCTACCTGGGCATTAGAAATCTACAAGAATATGATAATTATCTTAAGCTACGTGGATGGTGTTATTTTGTGGTACATGGTGAAAGTAAATTATATAGAGCCATAATATACTGAAGATCAGTCTCTTCACATGCTCCATGTTTACAACTACTAATGAAATCACTGGGGATTCTGTGAAAATTCCAGGGTAAATTTTCTTTGCACGTACTATTCTGAACACACTGTGGGCAATTTGGTGATGTTTGAAATAATAGGCATTTACCCATTTTGGAGGTGGCGCATTGCTGTATGTATTGCGGTTATTTTATTTTAAAAATCATTTTTATCTAATAACAGAGTTTCTACAGTGTTTTTTTCTTATAGTGTACAAAAGCACAAGACAAAACAGGTATAAAAACTATTAGATAAATAATAAAGAGTACAGTTACACTTATTACAGTTATTATAATCTATTTAAAAATAATTTTCACCAAAAAGACCTCACACTGTGCTCTTATAACAATAATTATTTTGTTAACAGTAAAATACATTTTCCAAAATAGTAGCTACACATCTCAGAAATATGTAATGAATAATAACATGGTAAGAAACCGTTCTGATTTAACAAACAGTCAACATGAAAGCAAAGACTGACATTTAACTCACCATTGGAAATTTCAGTCATCTCTTAGATGCCCCACTACTGAAATACTGCTCAAAATTTTCATTTACAGAAACACAGTAAGTTTTTCAGAACACTTACATATTTTTGCACTAAGAAACTAGAACTGGTGATATAAACTAGAAGGCTAAAAAGTATCCAGAATTTTTATAAATCTATATTTATATTCACAATTTTCCTAAAAAGTTGAATTACTTAAACTGTACTTCTTCTTAATAGTGTAGGAAATCATCTCAGCGATTTCTCTAGGTTCTGGGTAAATACATTTAGATGTTTGTTTCATTTCCCACTCAGTGACAATAATTCCTTTCACTAATATTTTCTTAAATGCTAAACAATTGAATTTGAATTAACTGAAACTTCAGACACAACTTTAAGATAAATACCTATGGACCTAATTTATGGGTTTAGATTTGAAGTCAGACCTTCTTCTCACTTTATTCTTTATCAGATGAATTGTTTTACACATTGTGAAATAGTATTGTAGGACTTGTGCCATATGTAATAGTTATTTTTGGTCTGCTTCATATGGGAAAACACAGTTATTCAATGATTTGGATCATAAATAACTTAGGTATTTGTTTCATTGTTTATTACACAGTGACATGTCACTGATGTGAATTATCTGGATAAGTGTCTTAATTCTTTTTAATTTTCTGTTTTGTAGGTTGAGACATTAACTCTATGCCCAGAAAAACTTTAAAAAATGTTGTATTATGGCACACCAAGAGGATGCAAAAATATTCAGAACGGGGGAGCTCTACAGAGCAGACGGTCAGTCTCCTCCCAAAACAAATGGCACAACAGAAATGGCGGAAGCAGGGCAACAAAACTACTGACAAGATTGCAAGAAGCTTGAGAGACACATAAACCAAAGGCAATGTGTGGCCCTTGCTGGATCCTGATTTGTACAAACTCAATGGTGAAATTACATTCCTGAGACCTTTTGGGGAAATCTGAACAATGATTGAGGTATAAGGTGATATAACGGTATTCATAATTTTCTTTGGTGTGATAATGGTAAAATGCTTATTTTTCTTTTAAACTTTATCAGTTGGAGATACATGGCTGATAAATTTACAGTGAAATTACATAATGTCTGAAATTTACTTTAAAATACTTCAGAGGGGAAAAAAGCATGCAAATCAGTGTGTGTGTAAGAGCTGGGATAGGTAAAACAGAACTGGCAAATATCAACAACCTGAGCTGAGGCTCAGGTACAGGAGAAGGCTCATTCTGTAATTTTGTGCATGTTTAAACATATCCACAATAAAAATTTCCTAAAAAAATATTGTAGTTGCTTATTACTTTCAAACTAGAAGGAAAAGTTACTAACACTGATTTCACTCAATCTAAACAGAGACTACGTGAGATTAAACAATTAGCCAAGAGCTGCCAAAGAGAATGTTACTTTTCAATTTAGTTCAGTGGCAGTGTATGGATATAAAGTGAATGTGGTTTCCAGAGATATACAGGATTTGTTTTAAAAATACTGGAACTTTTTTATTTAAAGATCAATTCAGAGTTTGTTATGTCAACCTATAGTTTAGTGTCAGCCATCTATAAATCAAACAACTAAACTGTGTCAAAGAACTTAAAAGCAAATTGAAAACATATTCATATAACAATATCATCCAATTACAATGAGTTGAGATCTGGAAAATGCAGATAATCCATTGGGTTATTTCCAATCTTTATTAAAATATATTTAAGCTTTTTGAATAAAATACACAGAATACACTGAACTTTATTCAGTAAGTAGATATTGCATTATAATTTATGAAGGCGAATCATCTAGGAAAAGTTTTACATCGTAATGCACTAGTCTATAGGAATTTAAAATCTATAGGAATTTAAAATGTATAAGTTTGTATGATTTGACATAATTTTATGTATGAAATCTAAGTTGACATGTGGCTTTCATTTCTTAAAAGTTTAAATGTTTTTACTTATAATTTTTATATATTCAAATCTAAACTGAAATGCGACTTATCTTTTAAAAATTCCCAGGAATTACACAGTATCATGTAATGATGCTTAAAATAATTTTAACTACTTCTTACTAAAGTAAGAAAGGTATTTTATAATTTATACTAGTCTGAGCTCTAAATGATACAGTAAGCCAATTAAGTAATTTCTTCACATTTAGCTGCCTAGAATTCCTGGGTTCTGCAAGAACTGAGAAGTGAATTTTTACCTCTAGAATCATGGCTTCTGAATTAAAGTGTTGTTAGTGTATGTAGTTAAGGGAAATCTTGAAATATTAGAGCTCCTAAAATTGGACTCTCTATAATGCACACAAGGAAGTTTTCTCTTCTAGAATGGGACCATCCACAAACACAATTCTACCTAATACTCATGACATTTCCAGACTCTCCCTCACTAGTAATTAAACTTGGCATAGTATCATTTTGTCTTTCAGTAATATAAACAGCAATAAATTGCCCCCAGATGTCATTTTTTTGCATCTTATCATTGTGAGCACTCTTATCATTTCACTAAATGAAGAAAATGAGGAAGCAAAACTGGAGGAATTAAAAACTTGGTCCTCAGGAAAATGGAATACATGCTCCCTTTTTGTAAACTGTCAGGATTACCAGAATTTATATATCTCTTCTATAGAGGTACTTTCCCTAACTTAGTAAATAGTTGCTGAATTTCATAGAAATCTATTCACAGCATATTGAATATAGTCCTCCACATTTCGAAATCAGATAACTTTCCTGGCATGGTTTCTGTTTTGGTACATATATTATTTATCTAGAAGAATACAATGCCTTTTACTTGAAATATCATCTATTTAGGTGCTTTTAAAGGAAGTCTATTTTTAACCTTAAAACTGCTAAAATTTACACTTTTTACTTGCTGACATTATTAAATGCATTTTACCTGATAGCAAATCTTGCAATAAGACAATAATTATTTGAAGTTCACTGCCTTAATAACCATTGGTTTTTGAAGGCATTTAATTCCCAATGTCCAAAACTACCTTATAAAACTCTCAAAACCATAAAGAAAATAATTTATGTAGAAATCTTTTGTGTTCAAAAAGGTTACATGTGAAGCTTAGAGAAAATTATTTACAATTCTGTTTGTTCAAATATCTGCAAACATATGTTTGTGTTGAATCTNGAACTTAAAGTATAAAAAAAAAAAAAGAGAAATGAATTGCAAATTATTAAAAAAAAATGTTAGGAGGATGTATCTAGCTTTCAGGCCATTCTTCCATCAGGACTTAAAGCTTCAGGAGAATACTATAAATGTTTTGCTTTTTAGGAAAGAAGGAGTTTAAATTCTCAATGGGATCAAAGAAAGTTATGGGAGCACATGGGGTATGAGATATTTCCAAATAGCTTCAGAATTCTGCTACTGAGTATCAAATGCTGCTCTGGAAAATATTGAACCTATACCCATGACATCACAATAATAGTCCTTTCATTTCTAAATATTTTATTGTATTTATAAATTATTTTTTTTGTCAAGAAAGTGGTAAGTCCATAGTGTTTTAAAGCTTCAGGGTTCTGTGATATATAATTCTTTAAAAATATACTGATGGCCACTCGTGCTGTGGTATAAAACATCTCAAAAATATTGGTTATTTGAAAATGCCATATTTGGTATACTTCTGTCCAATATTGTAGTACAGTGAAGATAGGTTAAGCACAGCCTATAACTGGCAAATTATCAGGATACAACTGTTAGGTCATGTTGTGATAAAAAACATGTGATGGTCAATAAAAACTGAAATGGAAACTCAGAAAAAATCATAACCAAGTAGAAATATTGAAGTTTTCCAATGGCCTGATCCATATTAATTCAAGACAGCTCCCCTTCTGATACTTCAGATAATATTGGTCATGGATTGTTTTATTATTGGAAGAAAATACATTTTTAATCCCACTGGTAGATTTTTCTAGCAGCATACTCGATGTAGTAAGTATATATTTAGATATATTGTAAATATACACAGTTGTTGAATAAATTACAGTGTTATGCAAAAATTCACACAAGGAGGCACTTGAATGGCATGTTATAAAATGATCTTTGGTAAAGGCAAAATGAAAAACCTACTTCATTTAGTTACAATGAAAATATATTAACTTACTGAAATGGAATGTTTCTCAACATAAAGATGTTTTTCAAATAGGCCATAAAATGGTAAATGCTATGGCTATAAACCTCTGCCTGTTTTTTCCTGTTTGCCATTTAGAGTCTCTTTGTAGTAGTAAATGATGACAGAAAGTTTTCACATTCCAAGTTGGTAATTTTATCTCAGTAGTAGTTGCACAGCTGTATGGTATTGTTATTCAAATAAACAAATTAACTAAATGTTTTATTATGTAGATGACAAATTACTAATGTCCAAGGCTTTCCAGAACCATTTTTTTTCCAGCATTCCTTTAAACTATAGTAGGATTTTTGTATCTGACCCAATTTAAATGTCAAAAATTGCTTGAAAAGTCCAGGGTTTTAATATCTTCTGAATCTGTTGCTTTTGAAATTAGGCATTTCTGTTAAGTACTGAAAATGTATTGATGATATTATTCAATAGAAAAAAATAACTAAATGTAACAAAGGAACTGACTGAATATAAAAAATTTGGTATGTCACTGTACATCGTAATTTTAAAACATGAATCTGTCCTTTTATGTTTCAGTTAAAGATGCAGGCATCACTGATATGCTTGTCACAGTAAATTTGAAAGTCACAAGTAGTCAAAAGATTTGAAAATAATTTCAAGAGGACTACAATATTTGAAAGTTATTATAGCTAGTCAATAACATTTGAAAAACATTTAAAGTGGTTGGTTTATAGATATTGTATTTAATATGATGGCTTAATTGATAAAAAATTATTGGTGACTGCTATTCCATCAACTGTAATTGAAAATACTTGGTAACTGTACAAAAATAAGAATAGATCTTGAATTTTATATTTGGAAACTTGCTTTAAGTGGTGTTTAATTAAAGCAAAGTTTCTATTGTTGCATGTGTACTTTTTAATCCATACCATTTGACCCATGAAAGTACGGTGGGTGGTATGGCTGGAAGATAATGGGGGGTGGCTCAGATGTTACATAAGTAGGGTACCCTGCCTCAGCCACAAAGTACGGAGCAGGCTGATAAAAGCAAGTTACCTTTTCTGTATTGGGTAGAATATTCAGTTCTCCAAGTACTTTCAAAGCCATCATGGTGATCAGGTGGAGAATCTGCCTTCTTTCATAACTCATGAGACAAACGGTGCTTTCATTCACAACTCCACGCAAGGTCATAAGGTAGTCATACTTGGTCATTCCTTCACCTATGAAATGGTTGTGGAGGTATGATTCAATTCTCTTGCGCTGTTCTTCTATATGAGGAAAATCAATAAAGAATCTAGAGCACATGTAACGTTCTAGGTTTTTGATTTCTGACATACAGGCTGGCTTGAAGCCATGAACCAGCAAGTTGCAGTACTTCAGAAGGCCACCACCTCTAATCTCTTCAGGTTTCCTGGTAGATATGAGCTTGTGTTGCAAATGTGTCATTGCTTCCTGGAAGTCTCCATACATGCTTTCAGCTACCACAACAGGATAGGACTCTTTGGTTAGCTTGGCATTTTTGTCACTGTAGAAGTCTAACATGGGATCCAAAACAATTTGAAAGGAATCTACACTAAATTCAAACTGCCGTCTGAGTGAACTCACAAATTTTAGTTCTAAATTCTTTCCAGTGTTGTTTGAAAGGGAGATAAGACTCCAACAATCATGCGCATTGCAAACCTTGATGAATTTCTGTACATAAGCCTCTTTCATGATATCTGGGGAGATCTTTTCCTTCTTTACACCTTTTGGTAAAAAGTCAAGTAGACAACCTAGAACTGCATCCTTAACAACCTGAAATTCTTCGTTACTTGGAAGCTCAACATCAAAAATAACGTCCAGATCCTTATAGCTGATTCCATTATGGCTTGCAAGTATGTAACTTGCTATGGAACCATTCAATCTAGCATCTTTAACAACCATTCCTTGCCCTATGAGTTGATCTTTCACAGCATGAATGATGTCTTTTGGTTTTACTTCCATTGTGGGGAAATTCCCCTTTCCATGAATTGGAATTACTTCATCTAACACTTGATCCAGTGTTATAACTTGATCCCAAGTGAGACTGGTGAATCTGATTTCAGACATTGTGAAGTCAGTAGATCACTAGACAGCAAGCAAAATATTGGGAAGAAATATGTTAGCACCTTAAAATCAATGCTAAAGCATATAAAAAAGTTAAAAATAGACTTACCCTCAACATAAATCATGATAATACTAGGAAGGAAACTACCAATATATTTAATCATATTTAAATATAAAAGTGAAATAAAAGCCACAATGATTATGTCAAAGATGTTAGATACACTGATGAATGCAAACAGATTTCTCAGGAATTTGCTGGAGTGACTGTTGATACAAAATGGTGGCCTTTTTCAATCTTTCTTCATGTAAATACTATGATGATGGTATTTCTTTGGTGATATAAATTTTGTTCATGGGATAACCATGATGTATCACTGAGATTAATTATTATGATTTTAAAGTGAGACCAGATAACATGTCTCTGTGTTAGAACCAATGGATTCAATAGCATAGTGTTTACAAACAATATACATAATCTTCAATCCCATAAGCATCGGATCACTCTCTCATATACTTTTCAGTTTCATATATATAACTACTCTTAAAGAATATTACTGAAGTCTTCTGTTAGAGTATGAGCTCCTTTAATTCCTTAATAAGGAAAGTACCAAATTTAACACCTCTTCTATGTGCCCAGTAGCCCTTTAAAAAATGTTAGCTGAAGGAATGTCAATTTAAAATGAAAAACAGATGAGACTACTAAATTTGTACCTGAAATGAGAATAAGAATATATAAACCCATAAGATTCCTAAGCTTTAAAAAATGTTCACTGCAGATTTGCAATATAATATGCTCAGATAATTTTATAGTTTAGGGAATTTTAGGAAGTTAACATTTTATAATGTATAGTAACACTATAAATGTAAGTATATATAACTATGTAATTATGTACAATCACAGTGATTACATGGATCTTCAAGTACATTAATAAGCTGTCTAAACAAATAAATCTAGGAAAGTAAGTAACATTCAGCACGGACATAGTTTTGGGGTTAGGCATTTGTTCCTGATTTCCAGAAATAAAAAACAATATGAAGTTTAAGACAGATTTGTGTAGAAAGTATTCATATTTCACCTATCTAAGGAGCTATCAAAACAGAATATAAATATTTGAAATTTAGTATTATGTACTTCCCTAGTAGAACTACAGCAAACGGAATCATCTTATTTGACATCTACATGGACTAGTTTGATAGCACATGCATTTTGCAAAAGGCCAATTAAGCATCAGCATATCTGTGTTAGTGAGAAGGAAAAATTAAACCTATTCTGTTTCTCTGTATGAAATCCCTAGAAATATGAACTACAGACTGAATATTTATTTTTATTATATGATGAAAAGACCCACAAAATAGGATGCTTGTTTTAAGCCACTTTAATGACTGTTTATACAGTTTTATCAGCCACGTGAATATCCAAATCAATCCTTAAAGACGGCTGGACCAAACTGACTACATATCAGGCTTTCAGAATTTGATAACTTATCTATCCAATGAAATGATCTATATAGCATCTTTAGGATACTGGAAAGAGCAAGATGCTACATGAAGTGATACAACATGCAATGAGAACTGGTAATCTTATTTTCTAATTCCTTCTCCTGAAATTATCACTGAATTATTACAAGCTAACAGTTTGTTATACCCAAATTCTCAATCTAGAAAAAATAGTTCATAACACCAGACGGCTTCATGTAAAAGTTTTAGGAAGAAAAACAATTTACCTAATAAATATTTTTAAAATATCACATATAAACTATAAGATTTTAATTGATGATACAGCAAAAGTTCTAAAATTCCTTCTTCATGTGCAAATTTGTTTTGCAAATATACATTTTCCTTTCCTTAATGGCAAATTTCCATTGTCAATATCAGTAAAAATTTTAAAAAAATCAATGTTCTAATCCTAGGCCTACAGTCTCCATGTAAATCATCTATGATCTGAAAATAAAGGAAAACATTTATGTTGCTATATTGACATTACTGAAATTACCAAATTCTTTCCCAAACAAAAGTTGATGGGACCTTTATATACAAATAAAACCATTCAGAGACATAACTAAAATAAATCATTGCCAAAATGCAGAATTCCTTGATCAAAAGATATCTTTCAAACCAAGAAATAGGAAGCCCTACTTAACATCTTGGATCTGTTCTTAGATATCAGAGAAGGGAGAAGATAGGATTTTGTTTCCCAAACAGAATCACAGTAAGGTCTTGCAAAG
>NW_016830907.1:0-2194 GCF_001698545.2 Rhinopithecus bieti | reverse complement strand
TTTTTTTTTTTTTTTAACTTTTCTCTAGCCATAACTATCAAAGCTTGTTTTTGAAATCAAGTCTATTTTATTGACATATCATTACTAACTGACAAATTCTGAGTTACCATATCACTAACTACCTTTACTGTTATATAAGAAAATGAAAATTATAAATTTTTTAAATTAGCCCTAGAAAAAAGTGTAATTATGATAAAAATTTGTGATACATATACACTCAAACATACATATACATATAGACATATATAAGCACAAAACATAATAAAATACATGTCACAATGGAGTAAATATAAGTGATTTGTACTGATCTGGAATCTATATATGCCTCCAACAAGGCTGACCTCTATTAACATGAATAATCAAGATTTGACAATAATGTTATGCTCCGTTTGGCACAGCTACTGTTCATTTTCACATAATGTACAATATCAATGTGTTATTAGTACAAATTTCAAATATGGCATTAAAGTAATAGGACTTATCTTAATGTGTAGATTATGGCTCCATACTTAACCACATATAGTAGAGTCAATCACCCATGTATCAAAAACAGCACATTAGAAAACTTGTTGGGAAACTTAATTTGAATTTTCTAAATCAAAAGTATGGCTAAATAGAAACTTTGGATGAGTGTCATGGTAAAGGTGGAAAAACTGCAACAAAGCCACCCACATTGCTTATAATACTGTCTTGGATACTTAGTTACTGAAAGTGTGTTTACTGAGTATGAATTATAAAACTACACTTTCATGAGTTAAAATTCCAAATTCAAGGTAGAAACTCTTCAGTAACTTTCCACATAAACCTCAACAGAAGCACAAAACATGAAATTTCTAATTATCGTTTTCAAAATGTGGAGATCAGCAGTAGTTCACATTGCAGAATATTTAAAACTTCTTTTGGCTCCCTGTCTTCTCCCAATTTACTTATCCTTTAAGCTAACATTTTCCCCATCTAGCCTAACCTATTAGTATGCCTGTAATGTATCTGACTATATAGCAAATGCCCAAATCAGTACAAAGTGGTTTCCATTATTCAACTGGTTAAATTCATCTGGGAATGCAAAGCAAAGCAAGCAATTTGCCAAGATATCACAAAAGACTGTGAATGGATATTTGAATAACAAATAAAATGTAATTGTTCTCCCTATTACAACCCTATGTTCCCTCTGACCATGGGAAAAATAGGAAGTTAGCCACTCTTTACCTGTCTATATTAATGTTAGAACTATAAAGAGAATGAGAAAAGATGTCATACTTACATTGAAAGGATTACTTTCAAGAATGCAATATAGTTGAGTTAAAACGATTATTCAGATCCTTCAGTGAAGATAGGAATTTTCATATTATCACCGAATAAAGTCATAAACCAATCAGAAAAACTGCAAGATAATACAAGCAAAAATAAAGTTCTTTAATAGATATTATATACAAATAATATAATGATGCCCCACAGCCAACAGTCCTGCAAATTATATATATACATACATACATGCAGACACACACACATACATACACACAGAAGAAATGAGTCTAATGCATGTTAAAATTTGACAACCACTATTTTAGAGCAATCATTTTATCTGTGTGTAAATATACAGATTTCTGGGTCCCACCTCCAGAGTTTCTAATTTAGCAGGTCAGATGTGGGGCCAGAATATCTGCATTTCTAATAACTTCCAAGATGATACTGATGCTGCTGGTCAGGGAATGACACATTAAGAACTGCTACACTAAAGAAAACTGAGAAGAAATGGTAAAGGAAAAGTAGTCTCAATAGCAGTGCCTAGTCCCTCATATTTTGGCTATTTCTACTAAATTTAAAACATTACATTAAATAATACAGAAAATTCTAATCAAAGTGAATGCTCTTTTAAACCATAAACTTTTGAAAACATTTTAACTGCAATATTGTTTTGTGAGCTGGACATTAAGGCTAGTAGAAAGTCTTTCTAAAGCTTGTACGTATTGTGGTCCTAAATCTAATTAGTTCTCTTACCTATAATAAATGACTGTATACAAAAATGAATTCCTGTACTTTAGAAACTTTCAAGTTATATATCCATATATACCTACCTATAGACAAACAACAAGATTTTGGTCAGAATGTATTATGTTTTACCAGTATAAAGAAGTATTAAACATGATTTGACTATGGGAAAGAGGTATTAGATATTTTATTTGACACATTGCAT
>NW_016830906.1:0-1014 GCF_001698545.2 Rhinopithecus bieti | reverse complement strand
TTCCCCGCTGACGGCCTAAGGCTCGTGCTCTAATCTGCAAAAATGGCAGAAGTTGCTGTAGTGTTGTAGAACCAAACTGGGGTTGGCTCCCTGGTGTAGTAAGACCAGATATTTATATTGACGTTGGTAGTGGGAGAAAGCAAGGTGTTTATTTGTAGGGAGCCAAGACCCACCTTTTTGATGGCTTGTAGATAAGGGTTTCTTTTTCCTTTTTTGTGTGTGTTTTGAGGCAGGGTCTCACACTGTCGCCCAGGCTGGAGTGCAGTGGCATGATCTCGGCTCACTGCAACCTCCGCCTCCCGGGTTCAAGCGATTCTCGTGCCTCAGCCTCCTGAGTAGCTGGGATTACAGGAGCCCGCCACTACACCTGGCTAACTTTTGTATTTTTAGTAGAGACAGGGTGTCACCATGTTGGCCAGCTGGTCTCGAACTTCCAGGCTCAAGTGATCCACCCTCCTCGGCCTCCCAAAGTGCTGGGGCTCCCAGGTGTCCACTGCCGCGCTGGCCTAAAGTGGCTTTTAAGAAAAGTTGCTCCCTAGAGTATGGGCGTGTTCCACGCCAGCCTTGGCATTTTGCTCTTTGCTCCCCTGGCTCCACTGGAAGCTCAGCAAGCTCACAGGTTCTCTCCCACACCCCAACTCAGGTCCCACATCCATTTCCTCAGGGCTCCAGAGACAGTCCTCAACCATGGGCCTCCCCAGGACCCCGGGGACACTGTACAGGGAAGACACAATGGAGACAATAGCCATGGCAGTCACAGGATCCTCGACAGTGACATCAATTACATAAGGTTTGATGGCCTCCCTTTCTCACTATAAAGCAAAGAATGCTGCCCATCTGGCAGCCAGGGAAAGTTCTGGAGCCGGGGACCTGGCCATCCTATGGTGCTGCCTCGAGCTTTGACTTGGAGACTCATTGGGGCTCAGGGGAAAGCCTCCTCTTTCTTCACTTTGACAGTGACCAGATGCCCCCATCACCCAGCTGGCCTTGCCCATACCAGGACACTGCAGCCCA
>NW_016830905.1:0-1425 GCF_001698545.2 Rhinopithecus bieti | reverse complement strand
TAAACTCCTGGACACATACACTGTCTCAAGACTAAACCAGGAAGAAATGGAATCTCTGAATAGATCAATAACAGATTCTGAAATTGAGGCAATAATTAATAGCCTACCAACCAAAAAAAGTCAAGGACCAGACGGATTCACAGTCAAATTCTACCAGAGGTACAAGGAGGAGCTGCTAGCATTCCTTCTGAAATTATTCCAATTAATAGAAGAGGGACTCCTCCCTAACTCATTTTATGAGGCCAACATCATCCTGATACCAAAGCCTGGCAGAGACACAACAAAAAAAGAGAATTTTAGACCAATACCCCTGATGAACATCGATGCAAAATCCTCAAGAAAATACTGGCAAACCGAATCCAGCAGCACATCAAAAGCTTATCCACCATGATCAAGTGGGCTTTATCCCTGGGATGCAAGGCTGGTTCAACATACACAAATCAGTAAACGTAATCCAGCATATAAACAGAACCAAAGACAAAAACCAACATCATTTTTCACATGACTAGAAAAAAAAATCCTAAAGTTCATATGGAACCAAAAAAGGGCCTGAATAGTCAAAGCAATCCTAAGCAAAAAGAACAAATCTGGAGGTATCACATTACCTGATGTTACATTATGCTGCAAGGCTATAGTTACCAAAATAGCATGGTCCTGGTATAAAAGCAGATACACAGACCAATGAAACATAAATAAAGAACTCAAAAGCCAAATTCAACCAAGTGATCTTTGACAAAACATACAAAAACATAAATTGGAAAAGGATACCCTATTTAATAATTGGTGCTGGGAAAACTGGATAGCCACATATAGAAGAATGAAACTGGATCCCTCTCATTGTATACAAAAATTAACTCAAGAGGGCTCAAAGACTTAAATCTAAGACCTGAAACCATAAAATTATAGGAGAAAACTCAGGAAAACTCTTTTGGACATTGGCCTAGGCAAAGAATTTATGACTAACATCCTAAAAGCAAATGTGACAAAAACAAACAAATGGGACCTAACTAAACTAAAAAGCTTCTGCACAGCAAAAGAAATAACCATCATAGTAAACAGACAACCCACCGAATGGGAGAAAATATCTGCAAACTATGCATACAACAAGGTCTAATAACCAGAATCTACAAGGAACTCAAATTGGCAAGAAAAAAAAAAGAATCCCATCAAAAAGTGAGCAAATGACATGAGTAGACATTTCTCAAAAGAAAATATAAAAATGGCTAACAAACACATGAAGAAATGCTCAACATCACTAATCAGGGAAATGCAAATTAAAACCACATGAGATACCACCTTACTCCAGTCAAAATGGCCACAAATAAAAAGTCAAAAAGCAATAGATATTGCCATGGATGTGGTGAAAAGGGAATGTTTATACACTGCTGTTAAGAATGTAAATTAGTACAACCTCTATGAAAACAG
>NW_016830904.1:0-1241 GCF_001698545.2 Rhinopithecus bieti | reverse complement strand
TTCTGGGCTGTTCTTCCTACTATGGTGGCTTTTGTCATCTGACCTCTGCCTGCCCCGAGTCTTCACTCCTGGCCTTCATCTGTCCCCTTAAATGTGACCACAGCAGCCACCTGTGGCTTCTCTCCACAGAAGACAGAGCCAGCTGTGTCACCTGCTTCCCTGGGGCAGGGTTTCAAGGTCTCACGTCTCATGTGGCCCACTCGGCTTCCCCCGAGCATCCTGACCTGGTGGGGTAACCATGGCCCTGGCCACCCCACTCAGAGGGCCTGGTGACATTGCTAGTTACACCCCCTCGAGTGTCGGACTTACTGAGAGAGCAGGGAAGTAGCCAGATTCCATGGGGACCCAGGAGACTGACTCCAGTCTTGGCCTCAAGTTCACAGAAGGAAAATGGGCCAGTGTGCTAGAGCCATGCTTCTCAAAGTGTGGTGCCTGGACCAGCAGAGCAGCATCCATGTCACCTAGGAGCTTGTGACAAGTGGGAGTTTTAGGGCCTGCCCCAAGCCTGAAGCCAGAAGCTCTTGGGGCAGGGCCACCAAGCTATGCAGACAGGCGTCCGGGTGACTGTGGTGCCGGCACATCTTGAGAACCATCGGCCTAGATAGCCTCTGAATACTAACGGCTCCTGGTGCGTCTGGAGAAGACCCAGGCCATGTCTGGGAGGCAGGGGAGATGGACTAGCACACTCCTCCTGCCACAGGGCAGCATGATGCTTGATTCCCTCAGAAGGATGTCCTTCAGAAGGATGTCCATCTTTTCCATGCCATGTGTTCACCCTGGCCCTCCCAGCAGCCTGGGAAGGGCAGAACACTGCACACACAAGAGGGCCATTCCCAGTCCCCACATTCCAGATTCATCTGTCACCAGACCCACGGGAAAGGCAGACTGGTTCCAGGAGGATGAGAGCCCCTTTCTGACACCTGTGTCTGATTCCAGGGCCTACAAATCCTCTTTGGACTACACGGAATGAAGTCTGGGATTTTCATCGACCTCCAAAAGAAAGAGGAGGCGCATGCCTGGCTGCAAGCAGGGAAGATCTATTACATCCTGCAGCAGAGCGAGCTGGTGGACCTGTACATCCAGGTGAGTGGCAAGGGATGCAGGAGGGCCCCTGTGCTGTTCGATCTCTGTCCATCCATCATCTATTTACCCGTTCATCATTCCATCCATCCATCCTTTTATCATCCATCTATTCACCCATCTATCCATCCATTCATCCATCATGTTTACCTGTTCATCAT
>NW_016830903.1:0-2170 GCF_001698545.2 Rhinopithecus bieti | reverse complement strand
CTATCACAAGAACAGAAAACCAAGCACCATGTGTTCTCACTCATAGGTGGGAATTGAACAATAAGATCACTTGGACACGGGAAGGGGAACAACACACACGGGGGCCTATTATGGGAAGGGGTTGGGGATGGCGTTGCAATGATAGTTATACCTGGTGTAAATGATGAGTTGATGGGTGCTGACGAGTTGATAGGTGCAGCACACCAACATGGCAAATATATACATACGTAACAAACCTGCACGTTGTGCACATGTACCCTAGAACTTAAAGCATATTTTTAAAAAAAAGATTTAAAATTAAAAAAATTAATTTCTAACCCCTGATCCACTAGGGAAGCTGATTTGAGAAAAAATATACCTCCGTCGTCCTATTTGGCAGACTTGGAGTCATTAAAATCTTTCTTTACTGCAAATCATCATCTGAATAAATTGGTTTTGTTTGTGCAGGAGGCCAGAAGAACATGTCTTGGAATTATAAGAATGGATGGAGGAGCTGCCTATCCCTGTCCCATGGTCTTGTGCACAGATCAGCCTCACAACAGGAAAGAGCCCTGGATGGGGATACAGTGGAAGCTTATTCCCTTAGTGACTTGGGGACATTGGCTCGAGATGAAGCCTGGCAGGAGTGGAAACTCCAGGACATTTCTGTGCCTTTCCTATTACCTGGGAGGTGGACCATTTCACAGTGTTAGCAGGAAGGGAACAGAACAGTCAGCCTAGTTAGAGGGAGTGTCTGGGGAAGGCCTAGGGGTGGAGGAAGAAGCTGTGCAGGACGGGGCTTGACAGTTAGAATGAAGTGGGAGGTAGATGAGGGACACAGAGAAGCAGAGAGAGGCAGAGACAGCATGGCAGTGAACAGTGGGGGCTACAGTGACTTCAGAGACCCCAGGGACCATGTGCCCCAGTTCAACAGTCCAGGACCAGGGAGTCCTGAAAACCCTCCAGTGGCCAAAGGGTTTCGACTTACATGAGGTGGGGTGTCTTTAGGGGCAAGAGTTAGTGGGGGGATCAAAGATGGGTGTCAGCCTCTGAAGGACAAGGGAAAGGTGTGGCTAGACCTCCTAGGATTCCGCAACTGAGATCCAGTCTCTAAAGAGGTTATGGATCATTCATTTCTTCATTCAATTCCTGCATTTGTTATGTGAGAGCACCTGAGTGTGTGTCTCTCACTGGGTCCGTGCTGGTGCAGGGTGTGAGTGGCAAAAGAAAACAAGGTCCTCTCCTTTATCCTGTCATGCCAGTGACATGGACACTTTGGGAAACACAGGATTTCAGGTTCAGTGACAGGGGTAAAGATCTGAGGGGGAGGCCTGGACATTTTTTGCACTGACTCTGATGGTTGAGGCAGGTGATTTAGTTCTGGAGTACAGACTAATCAGCTGAGCATTTGCTCTCACTCCTCTGAGGTTTGGATGCCTAAGAGAAGATTTGAGCCAATAAATGACTACGGGGTCCTTGGAACCCGGTAATTCCTCACTTCTGGTGGAGGAGAGGATGGGCCTGTGGCTGCAGACAGACCTCATGTGACCCTGATCTGCCTTTTGTGTTTGCGTGATTCTGGTTCAGTGACTGTGCCTTCCTGTGCCTCAGTTTTCTCTCAGTCAAATAACCTAAATGGTGAACGGACTGTGGCTTTTCATGCTATCTATGAATATATTGTAAATTCTTCACAGTCACCTGACCTAATGCTTGGCACAGTGGAGGTGTTCACACAAACAGCATTTATTATCATTCACTTCCATGAGAGAACAGCTTTAGGTCAGATCCCTGTGGACAAGCTGCTGCCAGGTACATTTTCTCTCTTCTATTTCTGCTTCTGGGGACATTAGACTTTCTATGGAGTGTCCTAAACCTCACAAGGCAGTTGGCTGATGGCCTACAAAGCTTGTCTTTCTGTCCTCTCCACTCTGAGTCTCAGGTGAAGAAAGCTCTGTCCTTGCCCAGATGAGGTTCTGAGGGCTGAGCCCTGGCTGGTGAGCAGCTCCAGGAGACACAGTCCTCAGACAGCTGGTGAATCCTTCATCCCAGTAAGCCCTGCCACAACCCAGCCCTGACACAGGCTCCTCAGCTTTATCTGGAGTAAGGATTTAGGGACAGTGGTCTGGGGTTGAGGTTTCCAGGGCCGAGCATTTCTGAGAGTATCTCAAGGGGCCTCTTAGGCAAAGCCCTA
>NW_016830902.1:0-1432 GCF_001698545.2 Rhinopithecus bieti | reverse complement strand
TTTTAGGTTAGATATATGAGAATTCATTTTTTCCTGTAAATAAACTTGTTCATGTTTGTTCTCTGGAAAGAAGTCTCTTTCATCTATCTGAGTTTGATCACAGTCATGTAGGGCAGTAGTCAGTCTAAAACGACATGATAGGATTTCCATTTCCAGTGTTTCCTAGCTGTGTCTTACATTCTGCAGTTCAGAACTGAGCATTCTCAGTGGTCAAAATGCTAAGCTGTCCACTCTACTGAAATACTGATTTTTGCTAATGCTTCTTCATTCAATTTTACAGCCTTTAGAAGTTTATCATTTTTGTCAGTTGTCAAAATGCTAAGCTGTCCACTGTACTTAAATACTGATTTTTGTTATTGCTTCCTCCCTCAATTTTACAGCCTTTAGAAGTTTATCATTCTTTGCTTTCACACTTTCAATTTCCTCCAAAAGTTTCTTTTCCCTTAGCTGATTCTGCTGTTTTATTTTGTCTACTTCCAGTCTTAGCATGGCAATTTCTTCCTGCAACATGCTATTTTCATGCAAGAGATCTTTTTCTTTCTTATGGCTAAGAGAAACCTAAGTAAACAAAGGGAACTTTTAGTTAGCACTCAATAGAATGACATATCATGATTTCTTCTGAAATTAAAGAATGACATTTATATTTGTATAAGGAAAGATTTCCCATAGTGGATATTAACTGGAAAAAAGTTGGACAAAACTTCAAATCTAAAAATGTGTAAATTCCAAGAAGTTGAAATACTTATTTAAAGACCATGAAAAATAAGTCACTAGAGGATTTTACAATTTCAGAATTGGAAAAGCCTTTCTCTGAATTATAAAAAGAACCAGATGCATAAAATATAAGATTAATATGCTTGAGTATATTTTTCAAATTGGGTTTATACTCTGATATCTAACCCATCAACACACCATTGTAAGAGCCTTAGCTGTGCATATATTTGGACGGAAGCAATTTCTTAAAGTTCTTTAAGTTCCTTTTTCTGAAGAAAGTTTTATCAGTATACTGCTTTTCTAATATTTTTAGAGTTATAAGAATTGCATTTATTCATAACTGTTTAAGCATTGTACCCTTCCACAATGTATGCATAGGCATCTAAGCATTGCACTTCTACAAACAACACTGAACTCATTTAAGATCATGATTCTTAAAAGGAGAGGTCAAAAAATATATGCAGCCGGGAGCAGTGGCTCACACCTGTAATCCCAGCACTTCGGGAGGCTGAGGTGGGCGGAGATCATGAGGTCAGAAGTTTGAGACCAGTCTGGCCAACATAGTGAAACCCTGTCTCTAGTAAAAATACAAAAAATTAGCTGGGTGTGGTGGTGTGCACCTGTAATCCCAGCTACTCAGGAGGCTGAGGCAGGAGAATCATGTGAACCTGGGAGGCAGAGGTTGCATTGAGCTGAGATCGTGCCATTGCACTCCAGC
>NW_016830901.1:0-914 GCF_001698545.2 Rhinopithecus bieti | reverse complement strand
TTTTTTTTTTGTTGTTGCCTATTCAATATCTAGTCTTCCTTAGTTATAGATCCTTACTATTATTTGGACTGTCAGTGTACTCAGCAAGAGTATATTTGCCATCTTCCCTGTAATGAGGCCTTTTGACTAAGTTCTTGCAAATAAGGCTCCTAAAAGGAGCTGACGAGGTTGGGAGATGTTCCCTTTGCCTTCACTCCTTTCCTACTACCCTGAAGCTAACACGATGGCTAGAATTGGAGGAGCTCCCTTGGATCATGAGGTGATTTTGAGGATGCAAGTCATGAGCTAGGTTGATGGAACAGCAAGTTAGAAGGAGCTGGTCATCGTTCTGGAGCCTCTGTACTAGCCTTGAGATTTTATGTTGAGAGAATAAACACAAAATATGGTTCCTGTATCAGCAGCTTCAGCATCACCTGGAAAATTGTTAGAGATGCAAATTTTTGGCTCCATTGCAGACCTGCTAAGTAAGAATCTCAGGGTGAGGGGTGGAGCCAACAATCTGTGTTTTATAAGCCCTTTAAGTCATTCTGATGAATACTAAAGGAAAATATTGCCACGTATTCAAGTCTTTGCAGCCTTTCAGCTAAAGTAGAATTTAATTTCTACTTTATTTCTAGTTTGACTCACATCATATCTGGTTGTCTCACTTTCTGTGATGTTGAGATTGATCACTGGCTTCAGGTATTGTGATGCTGATTCCTCCTATAGCCTAGCCATCAGCCTAGGTTAGTTATTTCATTATCCTTCTCAAACTGTGATACCTAGTCTATCATTTTTTTCCCTGCACTTATTAGCTATAATTCTTCTATTAAGAACTTTCACCTTTTGATTTCTCTCTAAGATATATTTCATAGAGGAAAGACAGGAAAATGCTTTATTCTTTCTTTTCATTTACCAGTTTTCAGAAAATGAGT
>NW_016830900.1:0-2178 GCF_001698545.2 Rhinopithecus bieti | reverse complement strand
GGCTTGAGCTACCGCGCCTGGCCATGACACTGATTTTACTTCATTTTCCAAATGCTCGTTGCTAATATACAGAAATATACAAGACTACTTATATTGAGCTTATATTCTGTAACATTATCAAACTCACTAATTACTTTTGGTAGATTTTTGTAGATTTCTAGGATTATTAACATACGCAGCCATTATCTGTGAAAAAAGACAGCTTCAATACTTTCTTTTCAATCTTTTCAATACTTTTATTTATTTTTCTTACTTTATTGCATGGATTTAGATCTCTACTATAATGCTGAATTGAAGGAGTACCAACAGATATTCTACTTTTTCCCCTTGTTTAATAGAAAAGCATTCAATCTTACGCCATTTAATATGTTACCTGTGAGTTTTTGTCAAATCCGTTCTTAATGGGGTTGGAAGTGTTGCCTTCTGTTCTTATCATGCTGAGAGTTTTCTGGGGTTTGTTTTCATAAATCATGAAAAAAGTTTTCAATTTTGCCAAACACTTTTACTGTGTATAATAAGGTTACCATATGGTTTTTCTCTTTTGCCCTGATAATATATAAAATTATATTTTTTAAATATAAAAAAGATTTCTTGAATCAAGCTAGGACGGTTTTTTAAATTACAAACTTTTAACAAATATATTGAAATATAACTTACATGCAATTGAGATGCATTAAAGTACATAAGCATTAAAGTGTATACTTAAAGTGTATAATTTTTAAGAGCTTGAGCACAGTATACACAAGTCAAAGAGGAAGGACAGAAAATACTAAGGATGGCTCAGCATATGTGGTTTATCCTGGTGAATGTTCTATGTGAGTTTGAGAAGAGGTATTTGTTAGCTGTTCTTAGATGTATTTTGCTTAAATGTCGACTTGGCTCACTTGTGTCATTGATTGTGTGAATTAATTTTGTTCTAGTGGGCAGGAAAATTACTGTCTGATCACTTTGGACTTATGTGGACTTGGTTTATGTTTTATTAAAATGAATTCACGGAAAGCCCACAGCATTTCCCAAGACCCTCTAATTTGGCAATCACCAATTCACCGCTTTGTGGATTTTGTCAGGGTTTGGTTTTAGGCTTTACTAGGGCTGGTCTAGAATAGGCCTTACTGTAAAGTGTGACACTTATTCCTAAAGCACAGTCATTCTAGTGTCTCAGTTGGATACCCGGGTGCTAATGAGGTGTGCGTGAGTTCTTCCCACCCTGGATGGCACAAACTCCATCATCCATTCCCCAACCCTCCTCCACCTCAAGTACCTCTGGTCCAAACTCAATTTCATAGCAGTCACCCCTCTGTTAAATCTGTTTGTCTTTTCCTTGTGCAGGTACAGTCCCGTCCTTGATAAGTATGCACATGGAACCCCTCATGGACTTCGACAGCTGCCCCTCTGAACAGCTGTCTCCTCATTGCTGCCCTGCCCCACAGACTGCAGTTGCTTCAGTGGACTGGAACTCTGATCTCTGCCTTCTCACCTCAGTGGGGCTGTCCTGCTCTGAGTGGACTCTAGCCCACGATGCAGCTGCTGAAAAATTCTCCCTAAAGAACTAGGAAATCATGGGGCTTCCCCCTTAAGTTTCCTGTTGTACTGCCTGTTGTCCACTGTCTGAAAACAATTTTATGGTTGTTTATGGAGGCAGGATTAGTCTGATATGATTTATTCTAACAGGAACAAGCAGAAATCTGTTATATTCTTTTAATTACTGTGTCTTTATAATATTATGGTAGAATCCTAAGATGACCCCCAGTGATCTTTGTTCTCATATAATCACTTCTTCCTGAGTGTAGACAAAAGCCAGTGATGAGATATCACTCCTGGGATTGTGTTACAATTTATGGCAAAAACAAGTTAGCAGATGTAATCGAGATCTCAGATCAGTCAAATTTAATACAGAGAGATGATCTTATGAGCTTGACCTAATGAAGGTGAGTTCCTTGTGGGGACTGAGGTCTTCCTGGAGAGATGTGAAGTGCAGGAGGGTTTCCATGCAGGGTGATTCTCCTCTTCTGGCTGGAGGAAGCATGTATTGGGAACATGGGAGGCCTCCAGGAGCAGCGAGAGGCCCCTGGCCGACAGTCAGCAAGAAAACAGAGATCTCAGTTCTACAGTCACAAGGAACTGAACTCAGCTGACAACCTGAGGAAACTAGAGAGCAAGTTCTTCCCCAGAAACTCC
>NW_016830899.1:0-614 GCF_001698545.2 Rhinopithecus bieti | reverse complement strand
AAAATCTCTAAGCATTTGCTTGTCTGTAAAGGATTTAATTTTCCTTCACTTATGAAAATTAGTTTGACTGGATATGAAGTTCTGGGTTTAAAATTCTTTTCTTTAAGAATGTTGAATATTGGCCCCCACTCTCCTCTGGCTTGGAGAGTTTCTGCCGAGAGATCTGCTGTTAGTCTGATGGGCTTCCCTTTGTGTGTAACCTGACCTTTCTCTCTGGCTGTCCTTAACATTTTTTCCTTCATTTCAACTTTGGTGAATCTGACAATTATGTGTCTTAGAGTTACTCTTCTTCAGGATTATCTTTGTGACGTTCTCTGTATTTCCTGAATTTGAATGTTGGCCTGCCTTACTAGGTTGGGGAAATTCTGGATGATATCCTGCAGTGTTTTCCAACATGGTTCCATTTTCCCCGTCACTTTCAGGCATACCAATCAGACGTAGATTTGGTATTTTCACATAATCCCATACTTCTTGGAGGGTTTGTTCATTTCTTTTCACTCTGTTTTCTCTACACTTCTCTTCTCACTTCATTTCATTCATTTGATCTTGAATCACTGATACTCTTTCTTCCAGTTGATCGAGTCAGTTACTGAAGCTTGTGCATTTGTCACGTA
>NW_016830898.1:0-2175 GCF_001698545.2 Rhinopithecus bieti | reverse complement strand
TAATCTTTAATCAAGTATTTGAGATATAGCTGAAGGTCCAGAAAAAAAGAGAAAACTATATTTCCACAGGCTTGAGTATTTCTTCCAAATCCCACATCCATTTAAGTTGGCAGGGCATATCAGTGGTTTATTTGGACAATGTCCACATTTGTAAATGAGCATCTTCATTTCTGTATTTTGGCATAGGGCCATGTAAATGATTATACTGGTATATATTTAATGTAGTAGATATAAAACATGGCACAAAGTAGAAGTACCAATTTTAGAAAACCATAAAAGTCATCAGATAACTTCTCAAACGTCTTCAATGTAAGTAGCCTGCAAGCCATGAGTTGCTGGATACAGCATCTCCATTAACATGGTCATTTGAGTACCTTTCCATCCTCCTCACATGTCACGTTCATCCTATCCCTGTAGATCAAGCTTGTCTAACCCACATCCCAGGATGGCTTTGAATGTGGCCAAATACAAATTTGCCAGCGTTCTTAAAACACTGATTTTTCTGCAATTTTTTAAAGCTCATCATCTATCGTTAGTGTATTTTATGTGTGGCCCAAGACAATTCTTTTTTTCCAGTATGACTCAGGGAAGTCAAAAGAATGGATACCCCTGCTGTAGATCCTGTCTCCGCAAAAGGAGTGATGCACAGCACAGACTCAGATGTGGGTTCCCTGGGGGTCTATTCTGTCACCCTCTTCACATCACTCCAGGAGATGGAGTCCTGGTGAAACATGCTAGAGAAAAGGCACACAAGCTTCTCTTACATCCTTCATGAAAGATGATGATAATTTTCTTACAGGGAATATTAAGGTCTTTTTACTGTCATTTTAAACTAAAAAGGAAAGTAGAGCTAATATACATAATCAGTAAAATCGTTAAGTAGGCAAATTTTATTTCTCCAAATCCTACATCTTCTTTGATGACAAGCTTCTTTCTTTTTCTTCTGTCACGTCTCTCCCCAGACTGTCTCTGGCCACAGTTAAGTCCAATTTATTCATTCACATGGGGTTAAATCCCAACTGAGCAGTTCATACTCAGAATATTCCCTTTGCTTTCTCACTCTCATCAAAATGCACCCACTTAATGGTCTATTAGCCAAAGCCCAAACTTTAAATTTCCAAGATCACAGCTGGCTAAACAATACAATTGGTGTCAATATGCCAGTGGTTAGAGGCAGAAATGGAGCTTGCAAGGGAACTTCAGAAGTAATTCAATCCTTCACGTAAAAGTGGAATCTTCTATGTAATTTCACCATCGCCATCTCAGATTTTGTCAGACCCTCTTTCCAGAGATCAAAATTCACTTCATTTGGAGGTAACACACCTAATTCCAACCTTCCTCTACTGGTCTCAATCTTGGAGTGACACAAAGTCAGTTATCTTCATATCCAGATGCAAGCTTGACCCTTCGCCCAGCTTGGTGCCCTAGGATGCTGACTGTCATGGATCACAAGAGATTCCCCTGTTCTAGGCTTCTAGTTGGGTTTTGAAAATGGGAGGCATCAGAGGAGATCAGACAGTAGAAGAGCGAGGTCAGGCCATGCATTCCTGCAGCGCTGCCTTGAAGGTGACTATCAGAGCATGGTGATGTCTCTCCATTCAGATGGGCCTCTCCATACAGTGTTCTTTTTCTGGTTCCTTCAGGCCCAGGGGTGGTGACAACAGCCTGTTATCATTATCCTCAGAGTAGCATACCAATCCTCATTCTCCTTGGTTTGTTTTCTTTAAAACAAGCTTTTTGAGATGTTTATATAATACAATTCACCCATTCAAAGCATACAATTCAATGACTTTTAATATATTCACAAAATTGTTCAATCATCACCACCAATTTTGAACATTTTTATCACCCCAAAAAGAAACCCCATGCCCCACTGCCAATTTCTTGCCAATCTCTCATCCCCAGGTAGCCATGAATATACTTTCTGTCTCTATACATTTGGTTGTCTGGATGTCCATTTCATATAGATGGAATCATACAATAGGTGTTCTCTTGTAACTTGCTTCTTCCACATAGCATGAAGTTTCCAAGGTTCATCTACATTGTAGCATGTATCAATATATCATTTCTTTCTTTAAGATAATAAACTTTATGCTATGTGTATCTCTTTTTTCCATTAACTTTTAAGTTCCAGAGTACATGTGCACGATATGCAGGTTTATTAGGTAAACGTGT
>NW_016830897.1:0-2994 GCF_001698545.2 Rhinopithecus bieti | reverse complement strand
GCTTGTGACTGCCTGGGCAGTAACAGAAGCCGTAGCCCGCCGCAGGGTCTCCAGGGTCCGGCCTCCCGGCCGAGCCCCCCGCCCTGGCACCCTGCTCCTGCTGGGCAAGGGCTCGCCTCGGCTGGCGCAGCACCCGGCTGCTCGACGATCCCATGGGTCGCGGCTCCCGGGACTTCAGGGAGGCCGGAGGAGGGGGTCTCCCGCCATGGCCCGGCTGCCGCCGCCAGCCTTCCCCGAGCGCAGGTGCCTGCACCGCCAGCTTCTCACGCGCAGCCCAACCGTTGCAGCGGACACTGCCGCCTCCATCCTCCGCACCCCTCCCCCACTATATATATATATATATATTTGGAGACAGAGTCTCGCTCTGTCGCGCAGGGTGGAGCACAGTGGCACGATCTCGGCTCGAAAAACTGAAGAATTTAATACTGTTATAAAATGCAACATGCACTACAATACATATGCAAATATACTCTATTATATAGCATAAGGTTACCAAAACAATCCGCATCTAAATTAATAATAGTAAAGACAACAAAGATGAAGTTATAATAAATAGAACACAGCAAATAAAATCCACAACTGAACCTAAGACTCTAAAGTGCCATTCCTGAAACAGGCTCCAAACAATCAGTACAAATTTTGCATCATCACGAATTTTGCATCATTGCCAAGAATTGTAGTTTCTAGAGCAGCTTGACTTTTCAATAGGGTATGAACATGCAATACTCAACAAACTCTTACAACTTCTTACATTTCATTCACAGATAATTTATTATGATTTTTATAATAACTCACTTGATAACTGAAAGATTTTTAATAACTAGTAAATTATTTTAACACTAAAAGTTTACAAAACTATTCATTTATATAAAGAGAAAGAAGATATTTTATAATCTATTGCCAACCCATTGAAATAAAATCAATCCTCATGGAGCTGGGAAAATAATTTGAAACTATTTTATTAAAATATAAAGAGCCTCAGACATCCATCTAGCAGATAGAAGACAAAGCATCAATTCATCCCAGAGCTAAAATCTTCCAGAGTGGCCTTAACATTTGGATCCTGCTTTGGACAACACTAACTATTTTTTATTCTAAGAACTAGCTCATCAAATCTCCTGGCAATTTGAAATGAATCCCTCAGAATTACAATAAAACAGACCTGAAATAAACCCATCAGAAATGCTTTCTTTTATGGAATCCTGTTTGGAGATTTTCAATTAGAAGCCAGGAGGCTAACTAATCATTTTTTGATCTATGTCATCTTTGCACCTCCCACCCCCAAATATAAATCCATAGGACTTAAACCGACTCCATCTCCCACTCCCTTCAATAACATTATATTTCCTGCTAAAGCACCATCCTCATTCTTAACCTGTCATTTTAATTTTAGTGATATATGTAATTTGCAACAAAATTGCCTATTTCCTCCAGCTTTCTTTCACATTCCTGTCTTCAAACTTTGCTTATCTAAGCCAATCATATTCTATGTTAACTTTTTGAGAAATCTTTGATCCTCATCTGTTCACTGGCATGGGTACCTTTTTATACTCTCTTAGAACTGTCTACCATTTTCACACTTAGCAAACTGTATTGTGATTGATTTGGTTGCATTGTAGACTATAAACAGTGAGGTTAATAACTATATTACTATATTCAAAATGAAATTCCTACTTTTAACATATTTTTGATAAGGAGTAGGTGCCATAAATTGTGTTAAATGGATAAATAAACAAATTCAGGAAGAAAGGAAAGAAGAAAGAATAAAAAGAAGAGAGAAAGAAAAAAGGGAGTGAGATGGAACAAAAAAGAAAAGATAGGAATGAAATAAGAAATTCATATACGCACAAATGTGTAGAAGAAACATAATGTGTGTTTAGTAATAATACACCCTTAGTTCTCACTTCATACTGAAAATAATGTAGAGAAAAAGTGCAAACTTCCACAATCAATCACTGAGAACTCATAAGGGATGTGAATAAGGAAAAGAGCAGGTCAGAAATGGGGCTCAAACCATGATTAGAAAGGCAATGGCCTAAGTAATGTGCATTATAATTACTTAATTAATTATATTTGAAGCCAAACTTAACTAAAAACAGGTTGACATTTACCCCTGTTGCTGCACTATTGTGGTGGTAGTTATATGGAGAGTTCTGAGTCAAAAGAACACATTTTGGTAATTGCAAAACAGAAACAGCTCAAACAGAAAAAAATCAAAAGTCTCCTTGTAAAGCTCACTGTGGGGTACTGTTACAAGATCTTTGGGGTGTCAGTTTTTTTCCTGGAAACCTCTGTGGCCAGTGGCGCCTTTGCCAGAATTCTTGTCCTACATCCAGGAAGAATGAGGTATTGAGGTATGCAGACAGATTTATTTAGTGTTAGAACAGCTCAGAGAGACTCCTCTCTGTAGGCAGGTGGTCATGTTGAGTGTTTAGCTCTAGGCAGAAAGGAGGCCCTGGAGAAGGCGGCTTCTCTCTGCTGGCAGGTCATCCCATCATCTCCAGCTCTCAGCAAAGAGGAGGCCCTGGAGAGGATGACTCCTCTCCACAGGCAGGTCATTGGACATCTCTGCAGGTCTCTAAGCTCTCAGCAGAGAGGGTAGCTCCTCTCTGCAGTTGATCTCCCTTCATCTCTGCACCCTCTGTTCTGGCTGATCCTGGGCTTTTATGGACCTCAGAGGGGAGGAAGTGCCTGTCAATTGGTTCATGGGGAACCATGGGTGGCCCGGAAGAGGCACCACAAGTCCCCACTCTGGTCAGAAGGACTTGCCTGGCCCCCAGCCTTTAGGCCCTCCCTGGCCTGAAGGTGGGGCCTGACCAGGACACATTCCCTTCCACCCAGGGATCTGTCTGCCTCCCGCTGCCATTCATGGCCCCAGGGCTCGATCCCAACCCCACTCCCAGATCCGAGCTGATGCGGGGAGAGAAGAGAGGCCAGGCACGGGGAGGGACGAGCAGACATCGTCGAGCCAGCAGGGAAGGGAGTGGGAAGGCT
>NW_016830896.1:0-1548 GCF_001698545.2 Rhinopithecus bieti | reverse complement strand
CTTTGTCACTGTCAGCTGCGTAAGGCTAAGAAGTATTCCATTGCAGATTTCCAGAAAACTGTGCTACCAAAGTGATCACGGAAAAGAATCGTGTAATTCTCTGAGTTGCATTCACACATCACAATGCAGTTTCTCACAAGGCTTCTTTCCAGTTTTGATCTGAGGATATTTCCTTTTTCACCATTGCCCTCCATGAGCTCCCAAATATCACTTTGCAGAATCCACGACAACAGTGTTATCAAACTGTTCCATGAAGGGAAGGGTGGAACTCTGTGTGGTGAAGCCACACATCAGAAAGCAATCTCTCAGAAAGCTTCTCTCTACTTATTATCTGAGGATATTTCCTTTTCACCATGGGCCCCAATGGGCTCCAAAATATCACTTTGCAGATTCCACGAAAAGAGTGTTAGCAAACTGCTTCCTGAGATCTAAGTTGTAACTCTGTGAGATGAATTCACAGATCACAAAGAAGTTTCTCAGTAAGCTTCTTTCTGATTTTTATCGGAGGCTATTTCCATTGGCCCCGTTGTCTTCAAAGGGATCTGAAATATCAGTTCTCAGATTCCACACAAACAGAGCTAGGTAACGACCCCACGAAACACAGCTGTAACTCTGTGGTTTGAATTCACACCTCAGAAAGCGGTTTCTCAGAAAGAGTCTTTCTCTTTTAAGATGATGTTATTTGTGGTTTCGGCGCGTGGCCGTGTGTCCTATTGCAGATTCTGCAACAACTCTGCTAGCAAGCTTCTCAGTGAAAACAATGATGGCCATCTGTGGGCTGAATTCACCCACAACAAAGAAGTTTCTGGGAAGGCTTTACAGCAGGTTTGTCTGAGGATACTTCCTTATTCACCATGGGATTCAACGATATCCAAGACATCACTTCTGAGATTCCACAAAATGAGTGCTAGCAAACTACCCCAAGAAAGGGTGGTGTAACACTGTGAAATGAATTCACACATCACAAAGCAGTTTCTCTGAAAGCTTCATTCCCCTTTTTCTCGGAGGATATTTCCTTTCTCCTTCTACTCTTCAAACGCATCCAAAATAGCACTTCTTGGAATCCACGGAAACAGTCCTAGGAACTGGTTCCAACAAAGAGTGGTGTAACTCTGAGAGATGAAGTCACACATCACAAAGCAATTTCCCAGAAAGTTTCTTACAGTTTTTGATCTGAGGAAATTTGCTTTGTCACCATTGCCCCATAAGGCTAAGAAGTATTCCATTGCAGATTTCAAGAAAACAGTGCTAGCAAACTGATCACGGAAAAAAAACATGTAATTCTGTGAGTTGCATCCACACATTGCAATGCAGTTTCTCAGAAGGCTTCTTTCCAGTTTTGATCTGAGGATAATTTCTTTTTCACCAATGCCCTCCATGAGCTCCCAAATATCACTTTGCAGAATCCACGACAACAGTGTTAGCAAACTGTTCCAAGAAGGGAAGGGTGGAACTCTGTGTGATGGAATCACATCAGAAAGCAATCTCTCAGAAAGCTTCTCTCCAGTTATTATCTGAGGATATTTCCTTTTTCATGTTGGGCCCCTA